>NW_026000255.1:1280175-1314992 GCF_001458135.2 Marmota marmota marmota | reverse complement strand
TCTTTCCTATTCCCACTCTACTTCCCTTCATTCCCCTTTGTCTAATCAATGAACTTCTATTCTCCCCCCCCCCCTTATTGTGTTAACATGTGTTTGTCATGTTTTAATTAAAAATAAAGTCCAGGAACATCATCTTTATAAACTTGGTAGTTTTAACTATCCAGTTATGGATAGTAGAGGGACTTGAGAATCTCAAATTCGTATTTCAGATTATCTGGGCACATTAGCAGAAACAGTACACCCATCTAGTGGAAAAAGTCCTCAAACAAAACATCCTCCTCTTGAGTATTCAAGGGGAAGAACTGAGCTGGATGCTGAGTGCCCAGAACTATATTTTCCCTGTGTTTATATTATTTTGTTAAATCCACTTAATACAACCCTATACAATATTATTGTCCCCTCTTTTTTATAAAGGAAATACTGAATCAGAGAAGTTAACTAAAAGAACTTCTTACTGTCACAGAGCTAGCATTTGGTATCTGGGATTTGAATGCAAATCTAACCACCAGAGCCCTTGCCCTTAAGTAATATCAAGCTGATTTCATTCACCTACGTTATAAAGGTGTCAGATTCAAACATCAAAGCCCTCTTTGATAAATATTCTCCTGTTATTTACTCATTCACCTTCTTACTGTCTTACATGACATCTCACATGAGATCATAGAAATAACAGGGCCCTGGAAAGTATATTAAGGAGGTTGCTCCTACTTGTACCATATAGTACCCAATAGTCTAAGAATATTTTTGTTATGTCTGTTCCAGTGCCTATAACATAGGAGGATCTCAGTGAATATTTATGGAATGAATGAATGAGTAAAAGAGTAAATCAACAAGTTTTAAAGAATTATATACCTAGTTTAACTCTTCCTGACACATTATATGTCCTTGTACATGTTCCTAGTCAAGGATATATAAATTATGTATATATGTACCCAAAGATACACATACTTATTCAGAAATTGCTGTCTTGATATACACAGACTCATAAAGATACATCTCCACATAAAAGAATATTTGTTGTATTAGTTTCCTGCTGCTATAAGAAAGTACCATAAAGTGGGTGGCTTTAAATGGCAGAAATTTATTTTCTCACAAATCAAAACTAAGATCCCACTAAAAACTCTAGAGTAGTATCCTTCCTGGTATCTTTCAACTTCTAGAAGCATCACATATTCCTTTGCTTGTGGCAGTATAACTCTAATTTCTGCCTCTATTCACATGGTGGTCTCCTATTGTAACGTGTCTCTCTCTTGACATGGTTTCTTCCCCTTCTTTATAAGGACACCAGTCATATTGAAATAAATCCTACTCTAACAATTTCATCTTGATTATTTCTTCAAAGTTTTTGTTTTCAAATAAGTACATTCACAAGTATTGATGGTTAGGAACTGAACATATCATCTTGTGAGATACAATACAACCTATAACAGTCTGTCCTTTGGCTCTCCAAAATTCATGTCCTTCCTGCGGGCAAAATATATTCACCCTACCCCAACATTTACAAAGGTTTTAGTTAATTCCAGCATCATTTCTAAGTCCAAAGTGTCAGCTAGATATAATGAATTTAAAAATTCCTAATCTTATTTTCTAAACCATTTAAATAAGATATGGTTGAGACTCAGTGAAATTCTTCTCTATCTGCATATCTGTAAAACCTTAAAAAATTAATACTTTCCAAAATACAATGGGTGGACAGGAATAGGATAGGCATTCTCATTCTAAACGGAAAATATTAGAAGGATAAAAAGGTATCATGGGTCCTAAGCATGTCTGAAACTTACCAAGGAACATTCTATTAGATTTCTAGGTCTGAAAATAATCCTGTGAAGTATGATGTTGTGTTATCTGGGCCTGATTGGCCTTGCCCTCTAGTCCAATCAAGATAATGGCTCATTTTTTTTTTTCTGCCTAAGGAGATTACATTTTTTTGGCCAGGACTCTGTATATCTGTGACTCTACTCTTGGAGTCATTAGTTCTTTGTTTCATCCCATCATTATCTCTTTTAGTCCAGACTAGTAGTATTTCTGCTGGTATAAAATTTCCATAAACCTAATGATCACCTCATTTACAAATGCCAGGGGTTAGTATTTTCATGTATCTTGAGGAGGATGCAGTTCAACCCGTAACACTTGGGTATGTCTTCACACATATACATACACACATATAACATGTATGTGTGTGTGAGTTTACAAAATAGAACATCCATATGGTGTAGTGTGGAGATGGGTTAGGGCTCAGCAAACATTTATAATCTGATATATAAAGCACATATCGGCTTGCTGGTACTTAATCATGCTAAACATCTCTACCTCAAAACTTGCATTTACTTTTCCTCTGCCTAACACTCTTCCACTTCCCTCAGATATTTGCATGGCTTATTCTTGTTTTTCATTTAGATCTCTTTTTAAATATCATCATGTCAGAGAAGCTTTCTTGACTGGGGTATCCAAGATAATCCAACCCCATCTACTCCCAACATTTTTAATCTTCTTTGCCTGCTTTGTTTTTATCCATAACAATTTATACCACTTGGTCATTTGTTCAACCCTGAGACTGCAAAAGCCCCAGTGTACTGTTTACCAATCTCAAAGAAAAAAACTTGGAAGACTCAACAGAGAGTTTGGACATCTACTCCTCAGTGGTACAGGACATTTTATTAATTGTGCATTCCTCAGGCCAGGACAAAATTTAGGGTGCATTGCACTTATGAGCAGGGACAATATAAAGGATATGTTGTATGCCCATTGTGCAGATAAGCACATTTTATGAGTACATTCTTTTACTTCACAACCGGGATTGCTCTGCTTTGATTCCCCTCCTAAAGATTTAAGACAATGGAAGTGGTCAGTTTCCCTTCTCCTTATCTTTGTTATTACATTCTTTGGAGTCCTTCTTATTTCACTGACAGGAACAACAAGCTTAAGCACTGAGTTGTGTTTGCCCTAACACCATTATCTATTTATTTTATTATCTGTCTTCCCTTACTAGAATGCAAGTTTCATGAGGCACGAGGGCTAAGACTTTTGTTTGTTATTGTTCCATACTGTTTTCCCCAAAGCCCAAGATGGGGCATGACACATTATGGATACCCAATATTTGTTCATGCAATGAATGCACAGAGAGAAAGAATTTTTATGGAGCATCTGCTTGATGCCAGGTATTTTCATATTCTGCTTCATTTAATACTCAGATGTCTGAAAATTTATAAGACAATCAGGTGAGAATCATGTGAAAAGACACAAAAAGCAGGGCCTGCAAATTCTCTGTTGGAACAAAATGACTCTGGTCTCTCCTATTATGTGAGCAATTGGTGTCCCATTTGGTTTAGCAACTTTTGTTCTCTATGGATTCTATTATAAATAAAACATGGGCTCTGCCTGAAAGGAGCTAAAAGTTTAGTTCAGGAAGAACTTTTTGTTTTCAAAAAGGTGTGAGTATTAACCAGACAAAAGGGTGAGGGGACCATATGTGTGTGTGTGTGTGTGTGTGTGTGTGTGTGTGTATTATGTGCAGGGACAATATAAAGGTTATGTTGCATGTCCGTTGTGCAGATGAGCACATTTTATGAGTACATTCTTTTACTTCACAACCAGGGTTGCTCTGCTGTGATTCCCCACCTAAAGATTTAAGACAATGGAAGTGGTCCGTTTCCCTTCTCCTGACACACACAAATGCATGAAAAGCAATGGCATTTCTATCACTGTATGCCCTCCCACATACTACATACTATACCATCTTAATCAGCAGTAGTAGCAGCAACAGCACCATCTGTTGCATTTACTACATGCCAGGCACTGTGCCAGGCACTAGGGTAAAGGGTGACTATGGCTTAATCTGTACTGTAAAGATATTTATAGTCCACTTGGGTGGGTGAGGCACATAAGAAAATAGTTATCCAAGGCAGTGCAGAATGCCCAACATGAAGGGAACAAACAGCTGATGCTCCAGGAATCCATATGTTCCACATGATAGGGAATAAGATGATTGGAAAAATACTTCAAGGAGGTCAAAAGCTTGAGCTAAACTTCAAAGATGAAATTTTATCAAAGATATATATATATATATGATAGAAAGAAAGAAAGAAAGAAAGAAAGAAAGAAAGAAAGAAAGAAAGAAAGAAAGAGAGAAAGAAAGAAAGAAAGAAATTTTTGTGGGGACCAGGCATAGTCCAAATTCAACTTACTAGACTATGAGTTCCATGAGGGTAGGAAGCATGACTGCTTTTTTAGCACTATATTCCTGCTGTCTAATACATGGCTTGACACTTAGTAGAGAGTTATAATATTTGTGATCACAGTGTGTAACCTCTGAACAGACTCTGCATGGGTGAACAGAAATAAGGATAGGTTCAATGAAATATTTTGTATAAAGGTCATGTTGATACCCTTTAGGCTGTCCCCTATCCAAATCTTAGGAGTCCGAGGAAAATTTAGAGGGAATAGGTACTAGGTTGCTGAGCCAAGATTGTCTTTGTAAATCCATAGTGTTTCCCAATCTGCCCATGCTTCCTCCAATCTATGTATTTACTTATACAGTGAATTTTTCTACTTGCCATTCATCCATTTACATGTTTATTTACATGTTTGCTAAAATATGAAAATTTCCTTTGCATATGAAGGCTGATAGTTGGGCTCATGGCCTGGGTTTTAAGCAAAAGTACACCATAAAATATCTTTTGTACAGATAAACAAACCTAAGATTATGAATTTCAGGAAGTGGAGCAAAAATTGATGCACCAAAAGGAGCTATAGGTTTATAAAAGTACCAGTGCAAATATTAAGATGATGTACAAAGTAGATACTAGATCAAATAGAGTTTAAGTACAAATTATGGGCTCTAACCAATACTCCTTGAATATGTAAGTGATCAGGAAGAGGAAGTAGAATCTTGTGCAAATATTTTCTCAGGTTAGAAAACAATTATAACTATACTCTTCTGATAGCCCAGAGTTTCTCTATTTGACACTATTAATATTTTGACTAGAAAACTTTTCCTATGGAGGGCTATCCTATACATTGTACTACGTTTTGCAAATTCTGGCCTCTATATACTATGTGCGCCAGTTGTGACAATGAAAAATCTCAAACTTTCTGTCTCTTTGTCTCCTATCATGATGTCATAGTGCTTCAACAAGCATCTTAAACATATCTCCTTCTTATGCACATGTGTGAGAATTTCTTTAACATAAACATCTAAAAGCAATCTTGGGTCAGAGTGTATACAGTATACACTTTCAAATTTACCAGAAATGGCTCACCAGAGTATATGTACCAATTTATAGCTCAACATTCTATTCTCCTACCTCAGTTATCAGTAATATACATGTTCCTGTTTTTCCTGTATCTTCTGATATTTAGAGTTATCAGACTTCAGACATATTAATTTTCCAATCTAGTTGATATGAAATGATAATGCATGGCCTTGATTCATATTTCCTCACAAAACTTTGTTCATATTTTCAAGTATTTATTGGACATTCAGATTTCCATTTTTTGTAAAAGGCCAGTTTACTTGCTTTTTTTTCTTTAGTCATTCTTTCTTTTAATCATTAATTTGAAGTCATCTTTTATATATTTTTCATAAATTATTTGTTGATTATATGTGTTGTAAATATTTTCCCTAATCTGTATATTGTCTTTTTAAAAGAAAAGTTGCAGGCTGAGGTTGTGGCTCAGCGGTAGGGTGCTTGCCAAACACGGGCAGAGCCCTGGGTTTGATCCTCAGCACCACATATAAATAAATAAATAAAGGTATTAAAAACAAAACAAAAGAAAAGTTGCAAAGATAGTACAAAAGTTTCTGTATGTGCTTCATTCAGCTTGCCTAACTATAGTACATTTGTGAAAACTAAACAATTAACACTGAAGCTATTAACTAAACTGAAGATTTTAATTTGATTTCCCCACTAGTACCCCTTATCTTTTCCAGTACACATTTGCATTTACTTTTTTTTTTAAATTTTTTATTGTGGGTTGTTCAAAACATTACAAATTTCATTTACTTTTTATATCTCTATCTCCACGGACAAAGGTTTTATGATCCCAACACTTCTGAATGGTAATAGCCTGTTATTTTGTAGAATGTCACTTAGTTTGGCATTATCTGATGTTTTCTCATGATTACATTGAGGGTTGTGGAGAAGAATAACACAGAAGTGATATGCCCTTAACATCATGTCATATTAGGGAGTACATGAGATTCATATGATTTATGGAAATGTTAACCTTGATCACTTGGTTAAGGTTGTCTTCCAGGTTTATCCACAGTAGAGTCACCATTTTTCCCTTCCTAAGAGTCAGGCACTAAGTCTAGCCCACATTCAAAGGAAAAGGAATTAGCTTTACTTCTTGGAGGAAGAGATAACAAAGAATATGAGTCCATATTATAAAACTACAATAATTAATAAATAGTTATAAGAGATGCTTTGTGAGTATACAAACATTCTATTCTTAAAGTTGAACCCACTCATTTTAACATTCATTCATGGATTTTGCCTGCAGAAATTTTTATTGTGGCATAATGATAGTGTTTTTCTATTTTCCTCATTTTTCACAATATATTAATTAAAATTATTCTGTAAGGAACATTTTTCCCTTTGTCCTCATATATTTATTTTTTGAATAATTTACTGTATACCAGTGTGGACTCATGTGGACTTTATTCTTTGGGTTTTAACTCAATACTATCATCATTTATTTTGTTGCTCAAATTGTTCTCACTTTGCCTATGGGAGGTCTTTCAGGTTGGCCCCTATGTCTTTTTGGCATATGTCATACTTTCTATAGTAAATTGTTTCTTAGTTATGCTTATTGTATTTTAAAGTTTAAAGATTTTAATTTCAATTTAGTCAAGTGGATAAATCTTTTCCTATGGATTGAGTATTTTTATGTCTTATTCAAAAAATATTTCCCTGCTCTGACATCTTACTGTAATGAAATCTCTTGTTTTCTTCTAAACATTTTACAGTTTTGCTTTCATGTTTAATCATTAATATGTCTACTGTTTGTATGTGTAGTTTTAGGGTAGGAGTCTAATTTTACTTTTTTTTCCATATGGCTATATGATCAGCCAATCACCATTTAAGAGAAATAGTCCCTGGCTGGGGATGTGGCTCAAGCGGTAGCGCCCTCGCCTGGCATGCGTGCGGCCCGGGTTCGATCCCCAGCACCACATACAAACAGTGATGTTGTGTCTGCTGATAACTAAAAAATAAATATTAAAATTCTCTCTCTCACACACACTCTCTCTTTACAAAAAAAAGTACTTTTTAATAGTCCCTTATTGACCATTACACTCAACCAACACAATTCAGTCTTTTCAGAACAAATAGTATATAATCCAAGGTGATTTGTCAAATCTACCTAGACAGAAAAGTGGTTGTCAATATTATAAAAGATTCCCTTGTTGAAATAGAACTCTGCTTTCTATGACAAGAATAGAGAAAATGGCAAACAAGGAGAATGTCCATATTTTGTTATTAAAAATATTGGTTAACTGGTTTAAGAGGAGGTAATACAACTGCCATGATCTACTCACCTCCTAAATCTTAATATTTTGAATTGCAGTTATCCCTCCAGAAATTCTCGGTTCTTGGGAATTCTGTTGAAAATTTCAAATTTCTAAGTAATTGTTTTTATAGAACACACCTTTCTGTTTTCACTAATGACTATATATGTGTTTATAGCATTTTGCTTTTCCACAGTTTACTCTGTTTTAGGAGGAAAAAAGAGAGACTTGATGACCATTATTTGCTTATGCCTTCCAACCTGGAATTAGCTTCTTTTTTCTATTTACCAAAATATGACTTGTTCTTAAGATTCCAGTTCAAATCATACCAGATAATTTCTACCCGTGAAGAATGCTAATAACATTTTCTATATTGCTTTACTTTGAAGATATTCTTAATTGTAAATTGTAGTATAAATTGATAATAGCTTTTTGAGCTATTAAAGGGAAAAGCTTTTTATGCTATTTATGGGAAAATGTGCCACAACGTAAGTTTATATCAATTATAAGATAAATTTTGATTTCATAGTTGTTAAAAGCGAAAAAAAAAAGTGTCCTAGAATCAAGGTAACATGGTATTGCTTAATTCATTAATTTAGAAATTAAGCACTTTAAAAAATCCTTTATCAATCAGTTTAACTGAATTGGCTTAGCTAATTTGTATGTAGCTTTTGCCTTAATAGGAATTCTTTGAGAGGAAAAACCATTCTCACATATGTATTTCTATTCTTAGCAGTCATGATATATAAAACCTTAATAAAATTACATGTACTGGCTCAGGAGGCTTAGGCAGAAGAATTGCAAGTTCAAAGGCAGCCTCAGAAACTTAGCAAGGCCCTAAAGACCCTGTGTCAATAAAAAATAACGATAAAAAGGCTGGGGATGTGGTTCAGTGGTTAAATACTCCTGGGTTCAATCCGTGGTATCAAGAAAAAAAAAGTACAGATACTTCTTCTCAAAAAGGTGCTCAAAAAGGCTTTTGAATGGAAATCAGCTGAATTCTCTGTCTCCTTATCCTAGTACCCAGTAGAGCTGGATAAAAGGGCAGCCCATACTTATCAATAATAAAAGCATCAGGCAACTGGGGAATGGCTTAAAAAAGTTAAAGATCTCAAGAATTTACAACATTCCATCAAAAGTAAGCAAAGATTTAATGGTCAGAACCAGAACATACAATGTCTGAAAAGGCACACCCCTATTTTAGCTATCTCTTGAATCCTAGCTCTAGATTTTGAATGACCAAAAATTATTCCTTTTGGTGATAGCATTCACTTCTCTTCCTTCTGCCCATGATGGTATTTAGTTCTCAGTTCAATTAGCACCCCTCCCTAATCTCTGCTTCCTTGATTTGAAGTTTTCAGTCAATATGCTTCTAGATTCTGCTTTAACAAATTCTGCCTTCAGAAATCACAATATTATAAGAGTTGAGAATAATGCCATAAAAAAGTAAAGTGTATAAACTGTACCCATTGTGTGGTCCAGAGCCCTATTCAATTCTCCCCTTGGTGGGGCATGATTAAGTTCCTGGGATCACTGGGTTCAACCTGGGAGAAGCATAGGAAAGCGGGTATCTGACTTTGTAGGAATTAGGGTTGGATCCCAGTCTTCTAGTGGCCATATATTTGGTAGTTGAAGGGGAGCCAGGTATGCATTCAGGAGAATAGACTGGAGTGGATAGTAGAAAAAATTAGTCTCATAATACTAAAGTGCTGGTGAAGATATAGAAGACTATGAACTCTCTCATATTGTTGGTGTGATTATAGATTTGTACAAGGACTTTGAAAATAGTTTGGCATTACTAGTACAGTAGAAGTTCAGCATTGCTTACAATCTAGTAATTTTACTTTTGGGTAGAGAATCTTTAAGGCCTTACTTCTCCAAGTATGGTCATTAGACAAATTACAACATCACCTAGAAATATGTTAGAAATGCATAATCTCAGGCCCCGCTCCAAACCTACAGAATTGGAACCTGAATATTAACAAGATCCTGGGTGATTTGTATGCAAATTAAAGTTTTAGAAGTATCTAGAAGAACTCTCACACATGTGCACAAAGAGACCTGATCAAAAATATTTGTAGCATCATTGCAACAGGAAAAGAAAACAGAAACAACCCAAATATCAGTTAATAGGAGGATTATAATTCTGGTATTTTGTTAGCAGTGATAGCATTATTTATTACTAAATAATAAACTAGAATCACTTGGATAAGTCTCAGAAATATATTGGGGAGGAAGAGCAAATTGCAGGATGATTCATATAATTTGTATAATGCTTAAAATGTTAGATATACTGTTTTACACATATACAAAATATAAAAATGTTCATGGGAATAAAAACACCAAATTCAGGATAGTAGTTTTTTCTAGGGAGACAAATGAGGTTGTGGAGGGTCACTTATTTGGCTTGAAGTATCTGTATAAGGCTCTAATTTTTCAAAAAAGAGCGTAAGCAAATAGGGTATCATGATATAATTTGAAAAATTGGAGAAGTAGGTACATGGGTTTTCATTTTTAATATTTTTTAATACAAGAAAGTGACCATCCAGAGAAAAATGAATCTAAAACTATCGTGACCACATTAGCACATGTACCTGAAACATTCTAATACCTTTTTTTCAGTTTATTTCCTTCAGTTAATTAGTTAATTTTTTATTTATATATGATTTACAGTTGGTGACCATCCTCCCCTCTTCAGTATCACTACCAGTTTCATGGATCTCTATTCTCTAAAGTCCATATATCATTCATAGCTATCAACTGAACTTTTTAATAGGGTTACTACACCTAACTCTCACCAAAGGTCTGACACTGAAGGTCCCAGATTCCATAACCAGTCCACATCAGGGAGCTAATTAGAAAAATACATGGTGAAGTAAGAAATGAATTTATTTATGATTTTGCTAATACTGGCAGAGCATTAGGGTTTTATATGTGGGAGAACAAAGCTAAATATAGGCATATGTGTATCTGGTCAGGCCAGTCAGGCCTTGGGCCTGCAAGTTGAGAAGTATGTTGTTATTCTGGTTTTGCTAGTTTTTTCAGTATTAAGACCAGGGGGTGGTAAGGCAGTTTTTGCTTTTACCATGAGATGGAGCAAGCAAGGAAAAGCAACTTCTATATAAGTAGAGGCCCCTTGGTCAAAGTTATGAGCTCCATCTGGTGGAAAGATTTTTGCTTTTAGACAATCATGGGTAAGAACCCCTTTTTCTGTAACCTCTTGGCTCTGCTTACTTTTGGCAGGGTTAACATAACTGACTCCATTTTCTTCTTCATTTGTTTTTGCCCTGCTGGGGATTGAACCAGGACCTTGACACATGCCAGGCTCTACCACTGAGCCATATCCCCAGCCCACAGCTTACTACATTTTGATTTTGACAGTTATCCCACCTTTTTCCTGAATGATTGTTTTACCTTCTTTGAAGGCATTGCTGGTTAATCACCCTGTGGTTTGCTTTTGATTGTGTCTCATTGCCAGAATGGACCTGTCTGGGAAATTGGTTCCATGTCAGAGGGGAAGTAGTAACATAATTAAGAATTAGTGTTTAAACCATTTTGTCCAGATTTGAGCAAAAAGAGGTTTAGAGAGAGTGGTTTGGGGGCTCAGTTTATGTGAAGTTCATTGCTAAGTTTAATCTTGTCTGTTTCATAAGCAATAGCTAGCATCTTAAAACATTGGGTTTTATGCAGAATTTTGCCAGACAACAGTTACAAAATTTAAAAGGAAAATACAAAACAAATTAATAAGGGCAAATCAAATCTAGTTTATATAGCAGATTTGAATTGAAAAACAATCTATTTTATTTCTATCAATTTCACCATGATAAACAAGAAAACCAGTTTACTTTTAAAACAACTTTAGTTTTGTCAAAAAGGTTCATTTAGGAGTACTTAGGAGTACTTTTTAGAATCATTTTTATGCAGACTAAGATGAACTACCATTTAGGCAAAAAGCACATTACTTTACACTTAAAATATAATCATTTCTGTTAAATTGTAAAAGTAAATAATACAATATGTTAGAAATCATCTCATGAGTTCCAAGTGAAATTTTCTTTGCTTCTAGAATTTAATCCTCTGGGATTCTAATCATACAGAATTTCGGGAATTACATTTTATTTACAATAAATGCTAGTGAGAATGTAGGTAAAAAGGAACTTTTATATACTGTTGATGGGAATGTAAATTGATACTGCCTCTATGGAAATCAGTATGGACGTTCCTCAAAAAGCTAAAAATAGAACTACAATATGATCCAGCTTGATTTTTGTCCAAAGAATTAAAGTCAGCATACTTTAAATATACATGCATATCAGTGTTTATTGAAGCAAAATTTACAATAGTCAAGTATGGAATCAGTCTAGGTATCCATCAACAGACGACTAGAAAAGGTGGTGTATATATACACAGTGAATTATCATTCAACCATAAAGAAGAACAGTTATATAATTTGCAAGAAAATGGATGGAACTGGGGATCATAATGTTGAGGAAAATAAGTCACACTCAGAAAAGTGTCATGTTTTCTCTCATATGTGGAAGCTAGAGAGAAATAGGAAAACAAAGGGGTGCCATGAAAGTAGAAGGGAGGCCAGCAGGGTAGAGAAAGATGATCAGGGGGAGCATGTGGGAAGTACTGGGGTATGAAATTGATCATATTATATTTTTTAAAGCTTCATTTTTAAAAAATGTTTTAGTTGAAGATGGACACAATACCTTTAATTTATTTATTTATATTTATGTGGTGCTGAAGATCAAACCCAGTGCCTCACATGTTCTAGGTAAGTGCTCTTCCTTTGAGCTACAACCCCAGCCCCTCAAAGTATGCTTTTATCTATGTGCAAATATGCTCCAAAGAAACCCACCAGTCTGTATAATCAATATGCACAAATAAAAAAGAATTGCATTTTAAAAATTAAGCTGCATTTGTCTTTTCTTTTTTATAGTGACAATACCTTTAGAATTTTTTAAGAGATATGCCATAGAAAAATAAAGTACTGTAAACTTTCAGATATAGTTTATAGGAATTAATGCTTATTTATCAATTAAGAATATTTATTTTTTCTTTTTATTAGTGCCTTATATTTATTCATAATTGGGGGGTTCATTTTGACATTCATATTTGCAGATAATATATTTGTTCTATTTCAATCCCCAGTGCCCCGCATTGCCTATCCTCCTCCCTGATCCCATTCTTCTACTTTGTCTTCCATTTATTTATTTATTTATTTTAAAATGTTATATATAAAACTGGAATGCATTGTATTATGTTCATACATGCACCTAGTAAAATTTATCCAATTATGTTCATCAGTTCTTTCCCTTTCTCTTTCTTCCTCTTTCCTGCTTCATCCCCACTTCTATTCTACTGCTTCTACTCTACTGTTTTCCCTTCTACTTCAATGAGATCCCTTTTTATATCTCTTTTCTCTTAAGTATCCACATATGAGAGAAAACATTTGACCCATGAGTTTCTGAGTCTAGCTTATTTTACCTAGCATGATGAACATATATATAATATATATTACATATTATATACATATATAACATGTATGTAATATATACAGTACAATATATTATATATTATAAATATTATATCACAACTATGTATATTTTTGGTACTGGGGATTGAACCTAGGGGCTTAACCACTGAGTCACATCCCTAACCCTTTTTATAATTTTTAAAAATTTTGAGACACGGTCTTGCTAAATTGCTTAGGGCCTCACTAAGTTGCTGAGGATGGCTTTGAACTTGAAATATTCCTGTCTCAGCCTCCCAAGTTGCTTTGAACTTGAAATCCTCCTGTCTCAGCCTCCCAAGTTGCTGGGATTACAGGTGTGCACCATTGTGCCTGGCTTCACTTCTTAATGTATTTTGACAGTGTAATTTAAATTTTAGATTGATTTTATCAGCTAATTTGGATTATGTGCAGTAATGCAGTCATGAGAGAAGTTTATTAATTGTAATGTGAGCTGGAGGAAAAATGATTTTTAAAAACTACAATTCTAAGAATCAGATCTAGACAAGGATGAGATATGAAAACAGCAGCAGCTCACCTACTACAGAGGAGCAAGCAAGTATTTCTAGTTTCTTTTCCAACTATTAGTATCAGGTTACATAAGTAAACACATTTCATTAAAGGCTAAGTCTCAGCTATTAACTCTACTTGGAATAGGTTTCTTTAATGCATCTTCACAGCAAAACAAAAGGTGTTCCCCCTAAGCTGATGCCACCTAAAATAGATGACGGCTACTGTTTTTACAACTTAAGTACTGAATGAATTGCCTTTATAGAAATCATTGACTTAAGGGTATTTTAAAATGATTAACAAATATAACCTGTAAAAATCTTAAAAATTTATTGCTTAAATTCCATTTCTCTTCAAGTGTTGGTCTATATTAGATGAAAATGCACTTTAAATAAAGTCTTTATTTCTAGATACTTATTGTTCCTCTAGAATAGTTGTTTTCAAACTTATTAAAATATCAGATATCTTTTTGGTATAGTTTATATTTCAACAATTTATGAAACAGATTTAATAGACCCAAATTTATTATATTTTATATAGATTTTAATAAGTTAAAAGTACTTGAATTTACATTTAGCAATTTCAGTATTTTAATTTATTTACAATATACTTAGGTGTTTTAGCTGTAGCATATACATTTATAAACATTTTTCCCACTTATATTTACTTAATTTGTTTTTAACATTTTTTTCTATTACCCATCAAAATTGAGACATTAAACAATCTTAGTCAATATATTCAGTTGCTTCTTTGTCAGAGGTAAAGCCCTAAAAGTTGCTGTGCTTGTGACATAGAAAGCAATGGACACTGCACCTTAAAAATCTAAGAGAGATAAATATAATCTTGATTGGCTGGCAATATAGGCAAAATGTATAAAGGTTCTTAAGACATTTCTATTTTACCTTACCAACAATTTAAGTTGATCCATTTGTCAAAGATCTATGTATGCTAAAATTTCAATCATAAGACAAAACAATCTGGTAATGTATATTTTCCAGGTTTTTAAACAGACAATTAAATCAAAATTGTATTTATGAGAAACAGAAATGTTGAGGTCACCTGGTTATATGGCTAAACTTTAAGATTTGTATTTGCAAGTCTTATATAAGCCTTGAATAAGCCTTGAATCAAAATTTTATATAGCAGTAACTTGGTTTAAAAACCCTATTTATCTTCTTTTTCTTTAGTCTCAAATAGTCTGAGAGTTAATTCTTTTGAAGTCTGCTTTGCAGCTAGGACTAGCTAAAATAATAATCCTCCCAGTAACCTTGAAAATGATTATCTTAATAAAGGTGGCAGAAAAGACCAGATAGGCAAAGTGCCAAAAGCCTCCAATCAAATAAAACAAACTAAAAATATATTAAGTGTGCAGAACCAAAAAGTGAATTCACCAAAAAGCAAACAAACAACAACAACAACACAACAACCGTGAGTTCAAAAAGGCAAAAGTTAAGTAGCCACAGGTACCCTAGTCAAGTTATTTTTAGGAATTTTAGGGTCAGTTTATCTTGGTGAATTTAAATTAAACTCTGCCAAATTTTGTTTTCAGGATTCATTTTTTTAGAGGCTTTTCTGATCAACTGGAGTAAGAGTTGATGATTAGGAAATATTGTGGGTCATTAAAATGTGCTATTTATGGGAATTCTTTCCCAGAATGTCACTAATGGGCCAAATATTTCCTTTTACATTTCTCAGACAGCCCTGAACACCAAGGGGTATAGGGTAGTTAAAGTGCAGGGTTGAGGGTGACCTCTCCCCTACATGCATCTTCTAGATTAGCTGTTAGAGTTCCTTCCAACCCAGGAATGAAATATGTTGTTGAAATGGAATCCTATGAAGTCATTGCACATCGTTGTAGGTCAGTTGTTTTGACACTTCCATCAAGATCCTACTTACCTAGGGTCACCCAGTATGGGCCAGAGGTAGCATTTGCCTCTTATCTTTAGAGTCTAAGTATTTTCATGTAAACAAAATCCTTATAGGACTGTTGCTGTTAGCTGTCAAATTAATGTAACCTCTTTTAAGTGAATAAGCATGGTTATAGATCAAAAGAACACATAAAGCAGTTACATTAAATCAGAATGCACTTTCAGTTACATAGACTATGGTGTACAACAATAATAAAATCACCTTTTTCTAAGTCAACCACATTTTTTTCTAGATGGCTCCAACATAGAATTAGCTATTTTCACTCTCATGAAAATCACAATAGAGTTCTCCAAACATTCTAGGTTTTCCTATGCACCTTATATTCCTTCCTTGCAAATTGTCACCAAAGTCATAAACAACAATCCAATTTTTCCTGTCACTCAAGTGACCAAGGCCTCAAAATTGGTTCAGGATAACCCCAAAATCTTTCAGAAGAGCTCCAAATGACAATAAAGGAAAGACAAAGTCCAACATGTACTGTCAGGGACAACTTACCAGGGCAAAAAAATTATGTTTTTGTGTCACCAAAAGGCAATAAGGGCAGATGATGTTGGCTGGAAAGGGAAACAAAGGAGGGTCCTAAAACAAAACTAGCTTTTCAGCTGTAGAGATGGTGGCCTTTTATCTGTTCCCTTTGTTCAGGGCCAAGGAGCCATAGGTATGCTCCCCCACCCCAGTATTGGAGTCAAATGATGCCACCAGGGGGAACTCATCCCTTCTTGGTAAACAATTTCATTACCAACCTCCACCCCAGAATCTTAATTTTAAACGTGCCCCTGTTCCACCAAGTGGGTATACAGTGGTGAATAAGACAAAAATTCCTTACTCACATGAAGGTTACTTTCTAATAGTAAGAGACTTACTTATAAGAATCCAGTAAAGGGCTAGGGTTGTGGCTCCGTGTAGAGCACTTGCCTCACATGTGTGAGGACCTGGGTTTGATCCTCAACACCACATAAATAAATAAATAAAAATAAAGATACTATGTCCATCTACAACTACAAAATAAAATAAAATAAATAATCCAGTAAAGCCATACAAATAAATAAATAAAAATAAAGATACTGTGTCCATCTACATCTAAAAAATAAAATAAAATAAATAATCCAGTAAAGCCATACATGGTCAAAGTAAATTTGCTAATGGCAAATGTTATAATGAAAATAAAATAGAAACAAATGGGATAGGGACTAGAGTGTGTATGGGGTGAGGATTCTTTTGATTTTGTGCTTAGGGAAGCATATTAGCCATCTTTGGGCTGGTTCATGGAACAGTGAGAAGGAACCAACCATGTGACAATCTGGGGAAGAGCATTCCAGATAGAGAATCAAGGAAGTACAAAGGCCCTGAAGTGAAGGCAAACTTAAGACTGTTGGTGGAGTAGGTTGAAGTTCAATGTGACTGCTGCCTACAGAGCAAACAAGTCTTGGTGAATTGCAAAGAGGACTTTAAAGCATTGAGGGCATTGAAATGTATTACACCTATCAGTTTGCTCTGTGGAATCTTGAGACTGATAGGTCTTGTAGTGCTTCAAGTAAGAAATAGTTGAAGGGGCTGTGGTGTAGCTCAGTGGTATGAGGTACTGGGTTTGGTTCTCAGAACCACATAAAAATAAATAAACAAAGGTATTGTGCCTATCCACAACTAAAAACATTTTTTAAAAAGAAATAATTTTGGCTGGTTCATGGAACAGTGAAAAGGAACCAGCCACGTGATAATCTTGAACTCAGATAGTAGAAGAGAGACAGAGAAGTGGATACATTCAGAAACTATTTTTGAGGTAGAGTTGATTGAATTTCCTGATGGAATGAATGTTAAGGGTGAGGGAAAGAGAAGAGCCAAAGATGATTTTTAAATTTTTGTCATGTGACAGAGTAGACAGTGTTGCTATTTACTGAGATGAGGGAAAAGGTGCAGTTTGGAAGTCAAATCAAGAGTTCAGTGTTGGGCATTTTGAATTTGAGATGCTCATTAGACATCCAAGTGGACTCACTGCAGTAGCATGACTGGAGATTAAGATTTGGGTGTCCTTACCATAGAGATGATTTTTGAAAAGGTGGGACTGTGTGAAATCACCTAAGGAAAGGGCAAACCTGGAGAATAAAAAAAGTTTTGAGACCCAATATTTAGAGATCTGTTAGAGTAGAAGCACTTGCTGGTATTTGATGAGTATATTCAGTGGGAAAGGTGAAATGACGGTTGATGATAGATAGGTCTATGATAACTAGCAGCTGAATTTTAACCTATGATTTTATTTCTTAATAGCTTTTAATAAGCCTGTGAAGTGTGCATGTTTGGGGGATGGAGGAAATGCCAGGAGGTACAAACTAGTTTGATGCAAGTGAAATTCAGTGTGTGGCTGCAGAACTTACTGCCCTGGTTTTCATCTGCTTTGAACTTTCAGCTGCATCTTAAGTGGCTGTAATTGAAAGCAACTTATTTGGAGCAGTTGCCTGCTTTTCATTAAGAACTCTGCTAGTCTCTGGAATAAAGTTATACATATGGACCCTGGTTGCTTGTTGGGATAAGGGTTCCAAAGGGTCTAAATCCTGAACTTCACAGAGGAAATTGTGAATTGAACACTAGGAATGGCTTCCTCAACCACAAATACACTTTTAAAAAATTTATTTTTCTTTTTCTTTTCTCTTTGGTAGAAATGTTCCTTCTATAGGAAATATTCTCATAGTAGAATCAAACTTATAAAAAAATTTTATATTAAATATTTATATTACATATAAAAAATAGTCTAATCCCTCATCACCTCCCATTGGGCTCCAAACAGGCTTGCAAATAAATCCTCTGTATTATAATGTGAAAGATCCTTAGGTGTATAAGATATCCTAATATTTTCAATGGCATTGTACTTTTAAAAATTTACACATGTATTTAAACTAGCTTATAGAAGGAAAGCACTTTTCATGAAAATACAGTGCATATTCTTGTTAGAGGTAAAATAAGACAGGGAAATTATTTTTACTAATAAACCAGTAATTTATTTTGCCTCTTTCTCCATTTTATGAATATATTAAGTGTAGGAAAGTATTGCATATATTTTGGCATTGGAGTTGGGAAGTGGAGCTTATGTGCCAGTGCTGTGATTTGAATGTGTTCCCCAAAAGTTCATGAGTTGTAAACTTAATCGCAAAGTTCATATATTAATGATATCAGAGATGGTTCCTTTGGGAAATCATGAGGATTTTTTAATGAGTTACTTTGCCCCACAATTTTGTTAGAATGCCAGAAAATGGACTAAGACAGCCAGCAAATATGATAGCCTACTCACTAACAGTGCTTTTAAGCTAGCCCCCATTTTTCCCTTTAAGAAATACAGTAATGAGCTGATTAACATTTTGCACCCTTTAAATTCATTCTAGAAGTTGTTGCTTTAGAAGAGCAGTCAGTAAATATTTTCTGTAAATGGCCAGTAAAAATTTAGTCTTTTGTGGCTATATGGTCTCCATCACAACAACTCAACACTTGGATTATAAAGTGTAGAGAGTTATTATAGACAAATTGGAATGGCTCTGTTCTAATAAAACTTTATTTTTGAAACAGGTCCAGGGTTGGATTTGGCCATGGGCTGTAGTTTGCCTACCTCTGCTATAGAAGATTATTTTAGCTGGAAAGTCTGGGGCTAGACTTATTCCCAGTTCAGATACTTTAAAACAATTTTACATATCAAACCAAATGATAAGTGAGGATATTCTCTACATTTGATGATCACTAGTAATCCTACAGCTGTATCTAAAGATTATTGTTTAATATTTCTTTATAATATGTTCTACTCAGTAGGATTCGAGGCTGCCAAGACATCACCAACAGGTTATTAAAATCAAATAGATCATACCATCACTACCCTTACCAGTCTAGTGGGAGACAATGTAGGAGTAGTTACAATAGCAGACTTTGAAGCCAGATAAATATTAATTCTTATTTTGAATATTAATTCTTATTCCTTTACTGATATGCTATCTACTAAACTTTTGTTTCTATAAAATGAGTTACTTCATGTAAAATTTGGTACTTAGTAAGTACTCCATAGGCATTTGCTATTCTGTCAATTTCAGTTGTTGCAGTATTTTAAAAACAGATTATCAATAGAAAAGTTTTTTTAGACAGTTCCATTTTTTATTATCTAGTGTTTGAACTCTCAAACAAATTACCTTGTATGGTACTTGTCTGAAATGAGTGTCTTTTAGCTAGGCTACAGTAACAAACTCTTCCCATACAGAGCAAGGCAAACAGATCAGGACATTGAGATTAGTCGAATGTTGTTCTACATGAGTCAGATCAATCAATCTTATTCAGCATGTTTTACTGATAAACAACCCTTCAATTTCCAGGCCCCATGGACAGTGGTTACAAATTCAGATTTCTCCAAGACATTACTATTTTTGACCTTGATAAACATATGTGTTTTACCTCAAGTTGGTGAGTAGTTTCCAAATGGGATATGTGTGTGTGTGTGTGTGTGTGTGTGTGTTTTAGAGAGAGAGAGAGAGAGAGAGAGAGAGAGAGAGACTTTAAAAAGATTAGATATCTTATTTAACTTGAGTAGAGAATGTTCTGTTAATAATAATTGGAAGAGGTAGGTTTCTGGAATATTCATTTGGTTTGGACCACAGACAAACAAGATGTTTTAGATTTTGATGCCTGGAGGACTTTCCTGACACTGTATATTTTCCATAAATCTGTATGTTTAAAGTAGCTATGGTGAAAATTATCTTTGCTACCAGGAAGCAAGAAATTAATGTTTGTAAACTGCTTTAAAGTTTTAGTGATATAATAATATTCCAAATATTCTTATAAAATGTTGACTATCTTTGAATCCTGAAACATTATAGCATGGTTTAAAATGATCAGTTTCTTTCCTCAACTAACATTATGTACATACCTATACTAATAATAGAAATGGCCCATTTTTGCTCTCCAGTCACTGTCGCCTTCTTCAGTGTCCTAGAGCAATTCTGCCTGCCAAAGTCTGGTTACCTGCATTAGGATCTCCTTAGCAGAAAGTAGCTAGATGAACATGTGGCATATCTGCTGGAAAGGTCTATATTTTTACCAAGAAAAGCTGTCTGTCTTGAGTTAGTACTGCAGGGAGTATATTTCAAAGTGGCCAATAGTAGTATGTAGAGTTAGATGATCAGTTAGAGTTTCAGAAAAAGCATAATTATGTACATGTAAGAGCAAAGGCACTAGAGGAAGATAGACCTGTGTTCAAGTTTTACTTCTGCCATTTACTTTCTGTAAATGACCTTAAGAAATTTGCTTAACACTTTAGATCCATATCTTCATTTCTAAAGGAAGAGTGATAATAATATATCTAACTCAGTTAGCCAATGCATGAAAGGGCTTAGCACTGTGACACTAAATAGTAGTTACTATTAATACTCTACCAGCATTCTCCCTTTCAGGTAGTTAAATACTACTAATTCTGTAAGGAACATCTCCAAGTCCTTTCTGATCCCCTGGTGGTACTTAATACCTTTCTTATGATGTTCATCCTATTTTTCTTTATCTTATAATCACAAATATGCTTTTCTCATACCTCCATATTAGACAGAAAGTATCTTGAGAGTAGGGATGGTTTTTATGTATCTTTCACAATAACTAGCAGTACCTTGCATATAGTATAACTTAATACTTGTTGAACTGAATTAGACTAAAATGGTTTATATTTGCAATATACTTACAAATAAATACCAGAAGTTGGTGTCATCTTGTGACTTCACCATTAGTCTTTCCCCCTCTTCTTTCCAAGGTCCAGTATATATCCTGCATCGATAATTCAAGATTTCATGCAATAGAAGTGAATTGGGAGTTTACAGGGTTTCCAGGAAGACATTTTCTGTAATACTCACAGCAAGTCATAGAGACCCAAATGGAAATAGACTCTGCTAGCAAATGGAAATACACACTGCTGGATCAATTCAAAAAGTATTTATTGAGGTTATATTATATGTAAGAATTTGAGCTATGTGTATGGGGAAAGAAGTTCTAGGGGAAAAAAAGAAAGTCTGAGGGGAGAGAGATGAACTATGACTGGGAGAATACTTGTTTATTTCTTGTCTAGTGAAGTTCTAGGTCTTGGTGGCTAATATATGGAGTGTATGGTATGACTATGGAGGAGCAAAGGCTGCTTAAGCATATAAAACGTTTGATAAAAAAGGGGGGGTTGGGTTGTAGCTCAGTGGTAGAGCATTTGCCTAGTATGTGTGAGGCACTGGGTTTGATCCTCAGCACCACTTAAAAAAGTAAATAAATAAAAAAAAAGATATTGTGTCCATCTACAACTAAAAAAATTTTAAATAAATAAATAAAGTAAGCCTTGGGACAGTGGCTCTCAATTTGTCTGCTCTTTGGAAACACCTTGGGGGAGTGTTTTAAAAATAGTGATGACTGGGTTCCACCCCTGGGACATTCTGATGTAATTGGTCTGGGGTATAGTTTGGGAACTGGAATTGTTTTTAATCACCAGGGGTGATTAAGATGTGCAGCTGAGTTTGAAATCATGGCTTCAGAATCCTGTTTCTGTAGAAAACCCAAGTGGTTATTTGGTTCTAGTCAGTACTTCTGGCTTAGTATGTTCATTTAAATCAAGGACATTCCTTGATATTATTTAGTAATCCATTTATTAGAAAAAATTGTTCTTTAATAACAAAATTATTATCATGATTCCAATAGGTCCATTCATGAAGGAAACATTGGAAAATACTATATTAATTTCTTATGGTTTCTATAAAAATTACCACAAATTTAGTGACTTTAAATAATTAAAATTTATTATTTTATAATTCTAAAAGTCCAAAAACCTAAAATCAAATTGTCAACAGGATTCTGTTCCTTCTGCAGGTTCTAGGGAAAAACCTGTTCCCTTGCTGCATCCAGGTTCTAGAGGCTACTCCTGTTCCTTTGAATCAAAGATTGCATCAGTCTGACTTCTCCTGTTATATCTCCTTTTCTGGTTCCTGCTTTCCTCTTATAAGTGTTCTTTGATTACATTGGACCCACTTGGGTAGTCTAGGATGCTCTCCTAGTCTTGGTTTGCTTCATCACATCTGCAAAATTCCTTTGTCTATGTAAGGTAATATATTCAAATGTTTCAGGGTTTAGGATGTTAACTTATTTGAGAGGCCCTCATTCAGCCTACCATAGGGACTAATGGTGACAATGATACTAGTACTGATAATATTTTAAAAAAAGATCATGAGCAAGGCCCTGTGCTAGATACATTAATGTCATATCTTGGTTAAAACTATGAGTTGTATATAATTTTTATCCCCCAATTTTAGATGATGAAATTGAGGCTCATGGAGCTTATGACTTACTTAAGTTCACATAACTAATTGGTGAAGCTGGATTTCAAACCCAGGGAGATCTAAGTTCAGTGCCCTAACTACTAGTCAAGACTACTTTCCCTAGTGCTACTACTCCTGACTTCAAGGGTTTAGTCATTTATTGAGTAGATATGATAGTTTTGAATGCATACAAAGTATTAGACATTTTGGTGCAGTAGTAAATGAGAAAGTTCCCACTTGACATTATGGAGCTCATATTCTTGACAAGGGTATAGTAACTATAGAAACAAATAAAGTTAAGTAGTAGTGGTAAGTGCTGAGAGGAAAATTAAAGTAGGGCAAGGGGACACAGAGCGACAGGAGGTGAGGGTACCACTGAGTTATTGTAACTAGCTAGAGTGGTTAGAAGATGGTTCCAACCAAATTCCTGAAAGACACAATTGTAAATGTCATAACCTTGAATGATGATATCCTGAAAGTATCCATAATCCAAAATCCCCCAAATCACCTTTTAATCAAATTTAATCTGAAAGATTAAAATCCTGAAATATCGAAATGCTGAAAGCTGAAATTCCCCAAACTGCAGTGCCCATGGAAAACAATTAAAAGGCAACATGAAACTGGGCATGGTGGCGCATGCCTGTAATCCCAGTGGCTCAGGATGCAGGAGGATTGTGAATTCAAAGCCAGCCTCAGCAAAAGCAAGGTTCTAAGCTGCTCAGTGATACCCTGTCTCTAAATAAAGTACAGAATAGGGCTGGGGATGTGGCTCCGTGTTCCAGTATCCCTGACTTCAATTCTCGGTACAAAAAAAAAAAAAAAAAAAAGCCATATAAGAGGAGTAGAAAGCTGAATTCTGGGGGATGGGCCATGTGATAATGTGATATAGCAATAAGGAAAGCTTTAGTCTAAGACTATGTCACTTGTATTAATTGGCATTCTACCTGGCTGATAGAATTCCAAGAGCTTTTAATGAATTAAATCTCCATTTTCCTGAAGAAGCAAGAGAAGTTACTAGTTGGTTTGATGATAATTATATACATGGTAGGATACCCACTTGGATTAATATAATAAAAACTGAAATATAAGTTTTTTATGAAAATGGAGAAATCAATACCTTCAAATACTGTTGGTGTTAATGAAATATAGTCTAGTTACTTTGAAAAGGAGTTTGGCAATTCTTCAAAAATATAAGAGTTACCATGTGCCCCAGCAATTTCACACACAAAGGGAAATGATAACATATGTCCATACAAAGATTTGCATATGAATATTCATAGCAGGAGTAATCATAATAGTCAAGAAGCAAAAAGAATCCCAATGCTAATCAACTAGTGGATATACAAGCAAAATGTGATATATCCGTATAATGGAATAATATTCAGTATTAAACAGGATGAACCTCAAACCGTTATGTTAAGTGAGAAAGCTATGTGTGAAAGACCACATATTGTATAATTCTATGTATACAAAATGTCCAGAAAAGTTAAAATGTATAGAGACAGAAAATAGATTAGTGTTTAATTAGGCCCTTTGGTAAGAATGAGGAGTGACTACAAATCCAACCAATTGGAGACTTAAATACAAGAGTGAATAAGAGAAAACTCCTCTTGCCTGACTGTGTTTAACTAGGGAATTATACTTTTCTGGCCTTCAGAATTGTACTGGAACATTGGCCCTTCTTGGATCTTGAGTCTTCCAGCTTTCAGACTGGCACTTCTACCAATACCTCTCCTAGTTCTCAGGACTGTGGACTTGGGTTGAAATTATAATTTACCTGGGTATTTACCTTGCTAACTGCAGATTTTGGGACATCTCAGCCTTCATAATTGCCCCAGCCAAATTCTATCTTTTATCTACATATATTGTTTTTGTGGATAACCTTGAATAATACATATTTTGTTTATCCCTTTATTCATTGACAGACATTTGAGTTGCTTCTACTTCTTGGCTATTGTGAATAATGCTGCTATGAACATGGGTAGATAGATGTCTTGTTGAGACTCTGCTTTACATTATTTTGGATATATACCCAGAAGTGAGATTGCTGTATCATAGGGCTTGTGCCATTTTACAATTCCACTGATAATGCATAAAGGTTCCAATATCTCTACATACTGACCTACACTTTTTATTTATTTATTTATTTATTTTTAAATAGTAGCCATCCTAATAGGTGAGATGCTCTCATCAGGGTTTTATAATTTATTGTTAATTGACAGATAATAATTATATATATTTATGTGTTACAATGTGATGTTTTGATTTATGTATATATTGTAGAAAGATTCAATCTAGCTTATTATTATAATCATCACCATCCCAATTTATTGTTTGTGATGATAATGTAAAAATCTATTTTAGCAATTTTGAAATATACAATAAGTTATTTTTAAATTACAGGATCATGTGGTGCAAAGATCAATAAAATATTTCTATTAACTGAAACTTTGTACACTTTGATCAATATCTTCCATTTTCCCCATACCTCCCCTATCACTTAGCTTCTATGAACCACTTTCTACTATCCTTTTTATTATATATACATTTTTAGATTTTGTATATAAGTGAGATCATTCAATATTTTTCTTTTTGTACCTGATTTATTTCATTTAAAATAATTTCCCCTGGTTCCATCCATGTTGTTGCAAATAAAAGAATATTCTTATATTTCTGTATATTTACAACATTTTCTTTATCCATTTGTCCATTGCTAGAATCTTAGGTTTATTAGATATCTTGGCTATCGT
Organism: Marmota marmota marmota; assembly: GCF_001458135.2. Classification (NCBI taxonomy): domain Eukaryota; kingdom Metazoa; phylum Chordata; class Mammalia; order Rodentia; family Sciuridae; genus Marmota; species Marmota marmota. The sequence goes on along the minus strand of NW_026000255.1, from coordinate 1,289,477 downwards.
GAATAATGCTGAAATGATCATGAGAAGCAATAATTTCTTTGACATGCCAATTTCAATTCTCTTGGTTATATACCTAGAAGTTGGAATGCTGAACTATGTTGAATTTGTATTCTTAGTTTTTTTTAGGGAATTGGCTAGTATTTTCAAAAATGGTGTATTAATTAACATGTTCATGAATAGTATACAAAAGTTCTGTTTTATCTACAATCTCACCTACACTTATCATTTATCTTTTTTTAAAGAAATAAGTAGCATTTATTTATTTATTTTTTATACATTTTTAAAATTGTTAATGGACCTTTATTTTACTTATTTATATGTGGTGCTGAGGATTGAACCTAGTGCCTCACACATGCTAGACAAGTGCTTTACCACTGAGCTACAACCCTGGCCTGACTTATCATTTATCTTTTAGATACAATTGTTGTGAGGTGATTACTTATGTGGTTTTAATTTGCATTCCCCTAATACTTAGAGATGTTGAAGTTTTTTGGTATATATGGTGGCCATTGGTATCTCTTCTTTTGAGAAATGTCTGTTCATATTATTTATTTGTTCTTAAAATTGTTATTTGATTTCTTGCTATTGAGTTGCTTGAGTTTCTTATATATTTTCTATATTAGCCCCTTATCAGATGAATGGTTTACAAATATTTTCTACCCATGGGCTTCATCTTTACTCAGTTAATTGTTTCTTTTGCTGTGCAGATTTTTAGTTTGTCTTAATCCCATTTTTCTTTGTTTTAGTTTCTGGTGCTTTTGGAATGTTATCCAAGAAATCATTGCTCATAACAATATTGTAGAATATTTCCCCTAAGTTTTCTTTTAATAGTTTTACTATTTCAGGTCTTGCATATATTTATTTATTCAGTTAGCAGTATAATTTTCACTATTTTAACCACTAAAGCAAAATAATGACACATCTGATTAAAACAACATTGAAGAAAAATGAATTAAAAGCAAATTTCAGGGCTGGGGATATGGCTCAGTGGTAGAGTACTTGCCTGGCATGTGTGAGGCACTGGGTTCGATTCTCAGCATTGCATATAAATAAATAGAATAAAAGTCCATTGACAACTAAAAAATATACTTTTTAAAAGCAAATGCCAATTTTTATACCCATTACCTTCCTCATCCCCTTTTTTTATTCTTCTCCTGAGAGGTAAAAAATATTGACAAGTAGGTATGTATTTTTCTATACCTATTTACATACAGGTATATACATATTTGTTTATATGTAGAAATATGTCATTTGAGTTTTTAAGGAAAAAATAGGCTTGTACTATAAATATTATCCTGCAACTTCTTTTTACTAATTTTAACAATTTTTCTTTGGGATTCTTCAATATCAATAAATAGGCTTTGCTCTATTCTTTTTAAAGCTACATGATTATATTTCATAATATGGATGTATTATAGTTTATTTAATTGGGTCTTACATTTATATCATTTATCAATTTTGAGTAAATTTTTTCATTTGGTGTGATAAAGGCTTAGTTGTATTCTTATTCATGAGGCTATCTGATTTTCCCAGCACCATTTATTAAATAGATTGTGTTTTCTTCATGCTGTGTTCTAGGTGCCTTTGTTGAAAGTAATTGGTCATACATTTTTTAGTTTATTTCTAAGTTTTCTGATTTTTTTCCATTGGTTGATATATTGACATTTATGCCAGTACCAAGCTTTTAACATTTATTTTTAACTGACACAACATTTATACGTATTTATGAGGTACAACATGATGTTTTGATTCATGTATGCATTAGGTAATGATAAATACAAATTCAGGATAATCAACATATCCATCACATTAAATTTTTATAATTTCTTTATGGTGAGTACATTCAAAATTCTCTCTTCTAACTATTTTGTGATATACAATGTATTATTGTTAATTATATTCACTCTATGGTGCCATAAAACACCATGACTTATTCCTTCTCTGTGTAACATTAGCAATATATATGTTGGCCAAAATCCCCTCATCTCCTATATTTCATACTCTCCCCAGTGTTGGTAATCATTATTCTACTCTGAACTTCTATTAGATCAACTTTTCTGGATTACACTAAGGAGTAAAATCACTTAATGTTTGTTCCTGACTTACTTTACTTAACATAATGTCCTCCAAGTTCATCCAGGTTGTTGCAGATGTCAGGGTTTCATGCTTTCATAGCTGAATAGTATTCCAATATGTATAAATATCACATTTTCTTTATCTGTTCATCTGTTGATGGACATTTTGGTTAATTCTATATCCCAGTTATTGTGAATAGTACTGCAGTAAACATGGGAGTACAGGTTTTTTTGGCAGGCTATTTCCTTTGAATACTCAGTAGAGCGATTGCCAGGTATTATAGTAAATTCTATTTTTAAGTTTTGAGGAAATTCATACTGTTTTCCATAATGGCAGTACTAATTTACATTCCTACCATTAATGTAAAAGAGAGTTTCCTTTTAAGCTGGGTGCAGTGGCACACGCCTGTAATCCCAGTGGTTTGGGAGGCTGAGGCAGGAGAATTGCAAGTTCAAAGCCAGCCTCAGCAAAAGCAAGGCTGTAAGCAACTTAGTGAGACTCTGTCTCTAAATAAAATACAAAATAGGGCTGGGGGGTGGGGCTCAGTGGTCAAGTTCCCCTGAGTTCAATCCTTGGTACCCCCTTCCCCCCAAAAAAGAGTTTTCTTTAATCCACATCCTCAGTAATATGTGTTAATTTCTAATCTTTTTGATAGCCATTCCAACTGGGGTAAAGAGGTATCTCATGAATTTGATTCGCATTTCACTGAGGAATAGTGAGGTTGTGCATTTTTTCATGTATCTTTTGGCCATTTGTATGTCTTATTTTTATAAAAGTCAATATATTCTTGTTTTGATTACAATAGCTTTAAATATATTTTAATATCAGGTAGTGTGATGCCTCCAACTTTGTTCTCTTTACTTTGTTTTTGTTATTTGGCATCTTTTCTTGTCCATAGGAATACTGGGATTTTTAAAAATTTCTGAGAAAATGGCTTGGATGTTTTCTTAGGGATGTGGCTAGAGGAAGTAGGTCACTGAGGGCATGCCTTTGAGATTGTATTTTGTTCATTGTGAACAGAGCTCTCTCCCTCTCTATTTCCTGGTTGCCATGTCCAGAACTGCTTTCCTCTGTCAAGCCCTTCTGCCATGAGATCCTATTTCACCTCAGGCCCAGAGCTATAGAGTCAGCCAACCATGGACTAAACCTCTAAAGCCATGAGCCAAAAATCAATTTTTCTTCCTTTAAGTTGTTTTTGTCAGGTCTTTTGGTCAGGATGAAAAATCTGACTAAAATAATCAGTAATAAAAAGTCTCCACCAAAGTAAAGCCCAGGACCTGATGGCTTCAATGCTTAATTCTACCAAATACTTTCAGAAGAACTAATATCAATCCTTTTCAAACTCTTCCAAAATTGAAAATGAGGGAATACCTCTAAGCTCATTTATAAACCAAATCCAGATAAGGATATTACAAAACTACAAGGAAACTACAGGCTAATCTCCTACCTGCCTATTGTCACTGCCCAGTTAAGCCATAACAGTGGATTAATGTACTGATTAGGTTAAGTTTCTCATAATCCAATCATTTCATCTCTAAACTTTTTGCATTGTTTCACAGGTGAGCTTTTGAAGGACACCTCATGTAAACCATAACACTGAATTAATTTCTTTATTCATTATTGGCCTGTTCAGTTTTTCTATTTCATCATGATTCAGTTTTGATAGGTTACATATTTCTAGGAATTTATCCATTATTTTTAAATTGTTATTTTAATTGAAAATATTTACTCTAGGTCACCCAGTTTATTTGTGTATAGTTGCTCATAGTGGTCTCTTATGAACTTCAAAATTCAAAGTATATAACTACAGGAATCATCAAACAAAAAAGGAAAGCAAGAGAGGGAGAGAAAAATACATGATCTACAATTAACCAGAAAATAACAAAATGCCAATAGTAAGTTTGTTACCTATTGATAATCACTTTGAATGTATATAAATTATCCAATCAAAAGACTTTGAGTAGTGGGGCTGGGGCTGGGGCTCAGCCATAGAGCACTTGCCTAGCATGTATGAGGCACTGGGTTTGATTCTCAGCACCATATGTAAATTTTTAAAAAAAGGTCAATCAACAACTAAAAAATAAAACTAAAAATTACAAAAAGACTTTGAGTAGCTAAATGTATTATAAAACAAGACCCAAATATATGCTGTCTATAATAGATTCATCTCACCTCTAAGGACATGCACAGATTGAAGGTGAAGGGATGTAAAAATATTTCATGCACATGGAAAGCAAAAGACAGAATAGCTAAACTTATATTAGACAAAAAAGACTTTTAAAGTCAAAATCTATAAGAAGAGAAAATGTGGTCATTATACAATGACAGTGGGGTCAATTATTAAAGATGATATAATAATTTTGAATGTATATGAACCCAATATTAGAGCACCTAAATATATTAATAGATCAGAAGGAAGACATAGACTTTAATACAATAAAAATAAGAAGCTTCAATATATCACTTTTAAAATTGGACAGATCATATAGACATAAAATAAATAAAGAAATGTTGAATTTGAACTACATATTAATCCAAATGGATCTAACCTATATTTATAGAATATTACATCCAACAAAATGAACATTTTTCTTAAGCGCATGTGGGACATTCTCTAGGATAGATGATATGTTGGGTTACAAAACAGATTAACAAACTTAAGAAGATCAAAATTATGTCACATTTTTTTTACCTCAATGGCATGAATGTAGAAATTAATAACAGGCGAAACCTTGGAAAAGGCACAAATATGTGGAGTTTAAACAACATGATCCTGAACAACCAGTATGTCAAAGAAGAAATTGAAGGATAAATTTCAAAAACCTCTTTGAACAAAAACTGGTGTATATATATATATATATATATATATAAAATGGAATTTTACTCAGCCAAAAAGAAGAATGAAAATGTTTCATTTGCTGGTAAATGGATGGAACTGTAAAAAAATCATGTTAAGTGAAATAAGCCTGACTCAGAAAGTCAAGTTGCAAATATTTTCTGTTATATGTGGAATCTAGATAGAGAGAAAAAGGAATCAAAAAGGGTATCCCATGAAAAATAGAAGGGAGATTAGTAGAATAGAAGTGGGAGACAATGGGTAGGGAGAATGGGAGGTAAAGGGGAAGAACTAGGGAATGAAATCAAACAAACTATGGTATGCCCATAAATGAATGTACCACACTTTTATATATAGTTATAATGCATTATTAAAAGATAACAAATTACATTATTGTGTAATGGATTCCACTATTATACATAATTAAAATGCAAAGGTAAAAATAAATAAATGGGGCTGATACAAGAGTAAAAAGAAAATGAAAACACAAAATATATGAGACACAGCAAAAGCAGTCCTGAAAGGGAAGTTTATAGCAATAGACCACCTACATGAAAAAAGACAGATCTCAAATAAGCAACCTAACATTACACCTCATGGAAGTAGAAAGGGAGAAAAAAGTAAGCCAAACCTATCAAAGAGAAAGAAATAAGAAAGAACAAATCATAACTAAACAAAAGAAAGATTAGAAACAACAGAAAGATCAACAAAGCTAAAAATTGGTTTTTAAAAAAGATGCACGATATTGACAAGACTTTAAGTAGATTAAAAAAAAAGAGGGGGGGGGGCTGGAGTTGTAGCTCAGTGGTAGAGCACTTGCCTGGCATGTGTGAGGCCCTGGGTTTCATCCTCACCATCACATACAAATAAATAAACAAAATAAAAGATCCATTTACAACTAGAAATATTTTAAAAAGGAGGGAGGACTCAAAATTAGAAAAGAGGAGGCATTACAACTGATATTACAGAAATATGAAGGACCATTGTGGTTTTGTTCAGCAGTTCTCTATTTATGATTTTGAACATCATTTCATGTTCTTAATGGCCATTTGTATATCATATTTGGAAAAATGTCTATTCAAATTCTTTAAGTATTTTTTATTTGATATTTTGTTGTTGAGTGATAAAAATTATTTATTTATGTATTCTGGATTAAACCCTTATTTGATATATGATTTGCAAATATTCTTTGATTTTATAGGTTGTCTTTTCATTCTATTAATGATGTATACAGTTTTGAGTTTGATGTAGTCCCATTTGTATACTTTTGTTTTGGTTGCCTATACTTTTGATGTTATAGTAAATAAATCATTGCCTGGTTCAATGTCATGAATCTTTTCCCCTGTGTTATCTTTTGGGAATTTTGTAGTTTTAGGTCTTACATTTGTTTTGATATCTGGTATAAGATAAGGGTCAAATTTCATTGTTCTACATGTGGATACCCTGTTTTCCCAGTACCTTTTTGTTGAAGAGACTGCTCTTTCCTCTGTGAAAGACCCAGGCACCCTTGTTGGAGTTAGTTTAAGATATATGCAACCATTTTTTTTGCTATTATATTCCATTGGCCTATTTGACTGTCTTTATGTCAGTACCACAGTGTTTTGGTTACTTTAACTCATTAAATTTTGAAATCAGGGAATGTGAGGCCTTCCAATTAGTTCTTTTTAAAAATTATTTTTGCTATTCAGGGTCACTTGAGATTCTGTATGAGTTTTATGATGAATTATTCTATATCTGTAGGAAAATGCCATTGGGGTTTTAGTAAAGATTGCATTGAATTGCTTTGTGTGTACTGACATCATGACAATTATAAATTTTCCAATCTATGAATGTAATTGTCTTTCTATTTATTTGTATCTTCTTTAATTTTTTAGTTTTTAATGTGTTCATCCTTCACTTTCTAGATTAGATTTATTCCTGAATATATTATTATTTCCTATCCTCTCATAAACTGATTTGTTTTCTTAATTTCCTTTTCAGATTGCTCATTGTTAGTTGTTTGGGAGCGTTTTTAAATAATTATTTGAACTTGGATGTTGAAAATGAGTAAATCACAGAATTTTCTTACACAGAACATCATTAAAACTCATCAACTTGGGGAATACTGATGGCATATTATGATCATTCACTATATGTAAGGCATCAAGCGTTTGGCATGAACTCTTCTAATTTGTAACAATCCTATAACAATGTTTACTATAACTATTCTAATTTAACAGATGAGAAAATTAAGGCATGGAAAGTAACTTGTTCAATATTACACAGGGCGATACAGACACAGGAGTAGGAAAAGAGGCCAACTCATAATATGTTTGCATTAGCAAGATAAAGCAAAGTAGCTAATGGAAATTAGATTTTTATTCCTTTTATTGCTTCTTAGGAATAAATGTTCCCATAGTTTTGATACTAAGAATTGAATCCAGGGCTTTATGCATATGAAAAATGTAGTTTTATCACTGAACTACACCTCCAGCCCTTTGTGCCTCACTTTTTTTTATACTCAGAATTGAACTCAGGGGTGTTTTATCACTGAGTTACATCCCTAGTCCTTTTTTATTTTTTTATTTTGAGACAGGATCTTGCAACATTGCTGAGGTCTTGCTAAATTGCTGAGGCTGGCTTGAACTTGCAATCCTCCTGCTTTACACTCTCAAGTCACTGGGATTACAGGTGTGCACCACAGTACTCAGCTTGTGCCTCACTTCTAATATAACAGCAGTGGGAAGAAAGGATGAATCAAAATCTGGTTCTCTTTCTGATGAATAGAGGTGGAGTATGGAGGAATTTTTCAAATATCAGCTAGGGAATAGAGCTGCTTAAAAGCATATTTTGTGCATAGTGCTGCAATAAACATGGGAGTGCAAATTCACAATAGCCAAGAAATGGTAAAAAAAATCCTTAGATAGATAAAATAGATAGAAAATGGGATGTAATTCAGGCATAAAAAAGAACAAAATCCTGTCATTTGTGACAATATGGATGGAACTTGAGATCATTAAGTGAATTCAGTCAGATACAGAAAGACAAGTAACTGTATGACATTGTGGAATCTAAAAAAGTTGATCTCATAGAAGTTGAGAATAGAATGGTGGTAACCAGAGGCAGGAAGAGTGTGGGGAGAGAGATGGAGAAAGATTGATCAGAGGGTACTAAGTTACAGTTGGATAGGAGTAAAATGTTCTGGTGTGCTATTGCATGGCAGGGTAACTATAGAAAAGAATGAACTGCACATCTCAAAAAAAAAACTGTAAGACAGCATCTTGGAAGTTTTTGCCATAGAGAAATGACAGATATATTTAACCTGATTTAAACATTACACAACATATACATATATCAAAATGTCACGTTATACCATAAATATGTACAATTTTATGTATCTGTTAAATTTAATTAACTTTAAAAAAGTATATTTTGTTTTAGATGCTGTGATGAGACTGAGCTTAACTTCCTCATTACTTCCTTTATAAAAGTCAAGTTCCTTAAATTGAGGTGGGGAGGGGAATAAGATATTGTAGCAGCATTGACCAAAGCCTAAAACTAGAGGGTCCATGTCTATAAGCTGATACATTTAGTCTGAAGAAAGACACTTAGGCTGTAAGAATCTCTTTCTTTGGTATCAGATATGAGAGAATGGGACAAAAGTTATTTATGTATTTTTTTTCCAATTTAGTCTCCCACACCCAAATATTTCTATATTTTAGTTTTCTGTTTAAATATGCTCTTCCATAAGTGCACAGAGATGCTTTTGAATCCATTGATACACCCTGGTGGGCTGGAGATCATTGCAATGGACTGACTCAAAATTACTCAAACTAGTCTAGAACTATTTTGAAAAAGCAAAAAAAAATTACTTGTTATGTCTGTAATAGAGAGGATTTATATTTTGAATGTAAGATTAGATTCTTACTATTTTAGTCCACTTTTGCCACACTGTGACCAGTATGCCTGACCAGAATAATGTAGACAATGGAATATTTTTTTCAGACATAAAGAAGAAGGAAATTATGGCATTTGCTGGTAAATGGATGGAACTGGAGACTATCATGCTAAGTGAAATAAGCCAATCCTCCAAAACCAAAGGCCAAATGTTCTCTCTGATAGTAACACATAAGGGGGAGGGAGAGGGAAGAATAGAAGTTCATTGGATTAGACAAAGGGGAATGAAGGGAAGGGAGAGGGAATGGACATAGGTAAGACAGTAGAATGAATTGGATATAACTTTCCCATGTTCATATAAATACATGACCAGTGAGACTCACGGTATGTACAACCATAAGAATGGGATCCTAATTAGAATAAGTTATACTCCATGTATGTATAATATGTCAAAATACACTCTACTGTCATGTATATCTGAAAAGAACAAATAAAAAATAAAGTTTTCAGTTAC
>NW_026000255.1:1235528-1280153 GCF_001458135.2 Marmota marmota marmota | reverse complement strand
GAGAGAGAGAGAGAGAGAGAGAGAGAGAGAGATTGAGATCTGCTTGCCAAGTACAAAATATAAACCCCAAAGAAAGGCCCCCAGTGACCTATTTCCTTCAACACACCCCATCTGCCCATGGCTATCACACAGTTAATCATATCAGTGGATTAATCTACTGATTATGTTAAAGGTCTTATAATCTAATCATTTTGCCTCTGAACATTTTTTCATTGTCTCACACATGAGCTTTTGGGAGACACCTCATATCTAAATTTGCAACTCTAAAATTCTATGATTAGGTGCAATTAAAGGTGTTTACAGACAGCCAGGCTGATTCCATAATTCGGCTGGTATGACTGTGTGGCAATAAACATGGGTAAGCATGTATCTATAAATTTAATTATTTTGGATAAATACATTGGTATAGCTAGATTATATTGTAGATCTATTTTTAGCTTATTGAGGAACCTCCATAGAGGCTATACTAATGTACATTCCTACGACTAGTGTGTAAGTATTCCTTTTTGTCCTTATTCAGCAATTATTATATTTATTCTTGATACTTGCCATTCTAACTGAAGTGAGATGCAATCTCAGTGTAGTTTTGATTTGCATTTCCTTGATTTTTCAAATAAATATTGGCCATTTGTACTTCTTTTGAGAAGTGTCTTTTCTGTTCTTTTTTTCTATTTATTTATTTGGCTTCTTGATTTTTAATATTGACTTTTGGAATTCTTTATATATTCTGGATATTAATCCTTTAATAGAGGAATAACTGTCAAAGATTTTCTCCCATACTGTTGGTTGTCACTACTGTGTTATTTCCTTTGCCGTACAGAAGTTTTTCATTTGCTGCAATTCCTTTTTATTGATTCTGTCTTATTTCATCAACTATAGGGCTCTGATTGGGAAGTGTCTTCCTGTGCCTATATGTTGAAATGTTTCCCCTATTTCTCTTTCTAAGAGTTGGAAAGTTTCTGGTCTTATAGAAAGGACCAGAGTCAACTCACTTTGAATTGACATTTGTACAGAAAGAGAGATAAGGATCTAGTTTCATTTCTTCCCATATGGATATCCAGTTTTGCTAGCACCACTTGTTAAAGAAGCTGTCTTTTCTCTAATTGTATATTTTTGGCCCCTTTGTCAATAATCAGATGACTGTAGCTATGTTGGTTTGTTCTTGTGTATTCGATTCTGTTCCATTGATCTATGTGTCTGTTTTTTATGCCAGCACCACATTGGCTCTGTAGTATAATTTGTAATTTGGTATTGCTATGTCTACAGGATTGATCTTTGTGCTCAGAATTGTTTTGGCTATTCTGGGTCTTGTATTCTTCCATGTAAATTATAGGAATGTTTTTCTAGTTTTGTAAAGAGTATCACTGGTATTTTAATGGGGATTTCATAGAGTCTGTAGATCACTTTTTATAATATGACCATTTTAACAATATCAGTCATGAACATCCATGAACATGAGAGGTTTTTCTACCTTGAAATATCTTCAGATTCTTTCTTAAAAATTCTATAATTTTAATTGTAGAGGTATTTCACCTCCTTGGATAGATTCATCTCTAAGTATTTTAATTTTTTGAAGCTATTGTGAATGTAATTGTTTTTCAGATATATTTTTCAGCATATTAATTATTGGTATACACAGAACCTATTGAGCTATTGATTTTTTATTAATTTTATTTGTGCAGTATAGTTATACATAATAGTGGCACATGTGCCATATTTGCATATGCACATAATATAATTTTATCATTCTCATTTCCAAGTACCTTCTATTTCTCACCCATCCCCATCCCCTTGATCCACTTGTAGTAGTTTATTGATCTCCATTTTAATTCATATAAATTTTGCTAATTATATAATATGTATTTATATATATACACACACACACACAGAGGATTCATTTTGGTGTATTCATACGTGAACCTAGCATGATTTGGTGGATTTCATTCCTCAGTGCTTCTCATGACCTCCCCTTCTCATGTTCTGTTGTTCTCATGAAATATGAGAGCCCTTTTTTAATTTTAATTTTGTCTTTTTCTCTCTAGCTTCCACATACGAGAGAAAATATTTGACACTTGACTTCCTGAGTCTGGCTTATTTCACATAGCATGATGTTCTCTTCTTTCATACATTTACCAGGAAATTATATAAGTTCATTCTTCTTTATGACTGAATAAAATTTCATTGTGTATATATACCACATTTTCTTTATCCATTCTTCTATTGACAGACATCTAAGCTGGTTCCACAATTTGGGTATCATGAATTGTGCTGCTATAAACATTGGTATACATCTATCACTGTAGTATGATGATTTTAGTTCTTTTTAGTAAGTACCAAGGAATGAAATAGGTGGATCATATGTTAATTCAATTCCTAGTCTTTTTTTTTTTTTTTTGGTACTGGGGATTGAACTCAGGGGAACTCAACCACTGATCCACATCCCCAACCCTTTTTTGTGTTTTATTTAGAGACAGAGTCTCACTGAGTTGCTTAGTGCCTTGCCTTTGCTGACGCTGGCTTTGAACTTATGATCCTCCTGTCTCAGCCTCCCAGCCACTGGGATTACAGGCTGCACCACTACAACTGGCCAATTTCTAGTCTCTTGAGAAATCTCCATACTGCTTTCCAAAGTGGTTGTCCTAATTTATATTCATTCCAAACATAAATGTTTCAGTGTACCTGTACTCAATATCATCACTAGCAATCATTGTTTGTATTCTTTATGGTTGCCATTCTAACCAGAGAGAGATAAAATTTCAGTATAGTTTTGATTTGTATTTTCCTGATTGCTAGAGATGCTGAACATTTTTTCATGTATTTCTTGGCCATTTGCATTTCTTCTTCTGAAATATATCTATTTACATCATTTATACATTTATGGTTTGGATTTTGCTTCAGTGTTAAGTTTCTTGGGTTCTTTATATACTTTGTATATTAATTTCCTGTTGAAGAGTAGCTGGCAAAATTTTTCTCCCATTCTGTATGTAGCTCTCTCTTCATGCTCATGTTTCCATTGTTGTGCAGAAGCTTTTAGATTTGATGTCATACCATTTATGGATTCTTGGTTTTACTTCTTGAGTTTCAGGGGTCATGTTTATGAAGTTGGTGCCTACACCAATATGTTGGACTGTTAAGTATGTGTTTTCTTCTAGAAGTTGCAAAGTTTTTACTGGCTTTGTAGCCATGAATTTTTTAAATTTATGCTTACCTTGGAAATGTTTTTGGTTCTTTAATTCTGAACGAAAACTTTGTTGGGTATAACAATATTGGTTGGAAATTATTTTCTTTCAGGGTTTGGTATACATAGTTCTAAGCCCTCCTGGTTTAAGAGTTTATGTGGAAAAATCAGAGGTCATTCTTATTGACTTACCCCTAAATATAACCTTCCATTTTTCTCTTGATGCTTTTAAAGTTTTATCTTTATTCTGTATACTAGACAGTTTAATTATAACGTGTCTTGAAAGGATCTTGTCTATTTGGACTTCCGAATATCTCATATATCTGATTTTCATTCCCAAGGTTGAAAATTTTTCTGACATTATTTCCCTGAAAAGTTTATGCATGCCCTTAGCTTGTATCTTGATATGCACCCTAATGCTGATAATTCTTAGGTTTGTTCTTATAATGTCCCAGACTTCCTGAATATTCTGGCTATGGTTTCTTATCATGTTTTCTTTATTGCTGAGTATGTTTTCAAGATCATATACCCTATATTTGAGGCCTGGAAATTTGTCTTCTACATGGCCTAATCATCTTTTGTTTAGCCTATCTGGTGATACTTCCCTCCACTTTTGCCTAACTTGCAAAATATTTATTTCTTCTCCATTTGTGAAAGATACATTTTCAGGATATAGTAGTTCTGATTTAAAGTTATTTATTTTTTCAAAATTTGTAACATATCATTCCATTTATTTCTAGCCAGTTATGTTTCCACGGAGAAATCTGCTTGTAGTACAATGGTGGTTCCCTTAAATGTGACTTAGTTCTTTTTTCTTGCAGGTTTCAGAAACTTCTCTTTTTCTTTTATCTTTGATTCTACTATGTTGGGTTAAGGATCTTTTCTGGTCACACTATGTCTGTTTGAGGTTCCATGGGCCTGCTTGAGCCACATCCCCAGCCCAAAATTTGGGTTACCTATTACTTCTTTGAATAGGTTTCTATGCCTTCCCCTTTATCTTTTCCTTCAAGTACCACAAAAACCTTTAATGGTTCACTCCAAACTGTGAAGGCTCTCTTCATTCTTCTTTCTTTTTATCTTTGTCTGACTTGGGATTTCAAATGATCTGTCTTAAAGCTTAAAGTTTAGATATTCTTTCCTCTGTTTCATCTGGTCTATCATTGAGGCTTCCAACTGTATTTTTAAAATTTGTCTTATGAAGCTCTGTATTTCCAAGATTTTTGTTTGGTTCTTTTTCAAGATCTCCATCTCTTTCATGAATATCTTATTCATATTATGACTCATTTTAGTTAAACTGTTAATGTTCTCTTGAATATCATTTGGCTTCATTGTAATATTCTTTTGAAATTTATCAGGCATCTTTTTAATACATTTTTTTGAGTTCTTGTGTTGTATCATGTTATCTATTGAGTTATTGTGTTCTAGAGGTGTCATATGACTTTATTTCCCCCGTTTCTTATATTTCTGTGTTGAGATTTGCATATCTGGTGCATTCTTAGCCCCAAAGGGCGATAAGCATATGCCCAGATGTGGCACCAAGGTGGGGCTGTGGTGGCAGGACACTTAATATCAGGCTCTAGCCCTCAAAGGAAAGGAACATGCTGCACATGGTATAGGAAAGATCTGGCTAGTGAGGGCTACAAGTTCCTGCCATCTTTTCAGGCATTGGTTAATGTCCATGCATGGTTGACCACCCTCTTTTCCCCTGTGGACAAGTGCTCTGGTCTCTATTCTCATGGGTGGTGCTCTCTCTTCCCCTTTGTGCTAAAATACCTCAATCCTGAAGTACAGGACACTTAGTGGGTTTGATGCTGGGGTTACAGCTTCTTTTCTTGGACAAGATGGGTCAAGTTAGTTTATGCTTACCAGTGTTATATACACCTTACCAGTGTTGTATGGTGTATATAAGATCCCAGAGATGCAAATATGCAGGCGTTTCTGCCCTTTAAATTAGTATGAATTAAAATAATAGCTCCCTTTCAAGATGGTGTCAGCCATAGCAGTCTATTCTCTGGGGTTGATTGGGGGACAATGTGAATTCCTTTTGAAAAACAAAAGTATGGTGCAGATTTCAGGTTGTTCCCTAATTGGTCTGTAAAACTGTGACCATTGTGAAACTTTTTGTAGTTAGGATTGTCAGTGTCCATGGTGATGGAGTTTGCTGGGACTCTCTCATTCAATCTTTCCCCTGCAAAGTAGAGTAACCTCCTCCTCCAGCCGGGGAGCCAGTATTGTATTTGTCAAGGTGCTTTCTCTTTCTATGCTGTCATTGCAGGTCTCAGAATCTTACAGTGTTCCAATTTGTCTTTCTGGGTTCCAGCATTCTCCTGCAGTAACACACCTCAAAATACAGCTATGCAGATCTTTCTTTGGTTTTTCTTTGTGGAAAAGGAGGTGAGTGCTGGCATCTGCTATGGACTATTTTAGAACTCCTAACATTGATGTTTTGTGATACATATGTGAAATATCACTGAGGGGTGGTTCTGATTACTTCCTTTATTATACAACCAACACAGAATCAAGTCTACCCATCTTATTTTTTTAATTCTTACTCATTTTTTTGTTTTTTTTTTTTGGGGGGGGGGCAGGTATTATATATCATTTCCTCAATGCAACCTGCTCAGACACTTGGACTAGGTCAGGTCTTTCTGTGATTCATTCTTATTGCACTTTGTACTTCACACTTGTAGAACCTATAAAATTGTAAATGATCCATTTGTGTTACTTTTAGTATCTACCGTCCTCATTAGTCTGTATCTTACATGAAAACAAGGATAATTTTTGTTTCATGCATCAAAGTGCCTAACATTTTTTCTGGCACATGGTTGACAGAATATTGATTGAATGAATGAATAGGGATCCTGAAGGATCTGTGGGTTTTGTAAGGAATAGATGCTCAATAAATATTTGCTTAATGAATGAATGAGTCAATATATAAATAAAGACTATAGGTTTTGTGTTCTAAGGTGCTATGCTACTTCTACAAACTGTATCTTAGCCCAATAATTAACTTCAATCCTCTTCACTCCATGGCTGTAAAGAATCTGTAAAACTATTATCTAATTCAGCAAAGCATTGTTTCCAGATGTATAATTGAAATCCGTGTGTGTGTGTGTGTGTGTGTGTGTAACTGGTATGCAATATAATTTATATATTAATCTCTGAATACCAGGCATTTATGTAAAAAGGAAATGTAGAATATCCAGGTATTATAAGAGTTCCAGTAGCTGAAATAAAGGAATTAAAGAACAATGGGATACAAAATGAGTTTGGAGGAATAGAAATAATTGAAAGAGAAATTATTCATTGTTTTTGGATTTACAAAAATTACTTCGTTGCTCCTTCTTTCCTTTATTTCCCTGATTGTACAGAACCTTTGCAGTAGAGCCTTTGTAAAATGTCTGGATATCATTCCATGAACATTGGGAAGCTTTGAAAAATAGATTCTGATCAAGGAGTTATTGTGTTCTAGAAGAAAAAGCATTTCCTCAGTTTACTGAGAGAACAAGAAGATGTTACAAAAAAAAGAACAATTCAAGACTGTATATAGTGAAAAATAAAATTGCATGTAACATATTATTGAAAAGTACAAGAAAAGATGATTTTTAAAAATCCTCATTTCTACTTAGATATTTTTGATTTGTATCTATGGCTTCTTTTTCTTGTATTTTTCAACCCCCTTCTTGATGATGGAATTTAATAATTTTGTTAAAATGGATTCATATAATTTCTCACTATTGTTTTAGTTGTCACGGACTTTTGCCTCTTCCCTATGTATATTTTACCTTTTCCTCTCATATCCCTTTTAGCCTGAAAATCATTCTCTGTGACAGAAGAACATCAGAAGGAGTAAAATGGAAGGTGAGGAACAACTTCTTCTAAGATCATTCCTCAATTTTATACAATTGACTTTAAGTAGTTTTTTTCCCTATTCATTCTTTCCTCATCTTGTTCTGAATATAATTAAAGTGTGTCCTTTCTGTTACCCATACATTATTTTTGCAACCCTTGATGCATTTGGGGCCTTATCAATTCTTCACCTTTTAGTGATATAGGAAGAGGCAACTCCAATTTCTTTTCACAATAAAATGGAGGGGGAAATACCTGGATCAGAGATCAAGAAAGGAGAGATTTAAGTAATTTGTGGAAAATAAAATCATAGCTGGGCACAGTGGCACACACCTGTAGCTCCAGTGGCTCAAGAGGCTGAAACTGATGGATTGAAAGTTCAAAGCCAGCCTCAGCAAGTTTATGAAGCTCTTGGCAACTTAGTGAGACCTCTCTCAAAATAAAAAACAAATGGCTGGGGGTGTGGCTCAGTGGTTAAACACCCCTGGTTTTAACCTCTGGTAAAAAAGAAAAAAAGAAAGAAAAATAAAATAAAATGATAATTAACTCATAGAGTTATTGTGAAAATGACTCATTTAAGTCAATACACTTCAAATATTTGGAATGAAACCTGACACACAGTAAATGCACAATAAATACTGACTATTATTTCTTGGATTATGATGATGATTGTTGTGTCAGAGAGCATTCCAGCTGAAAACATATGTCCTGCTTGTATTAAGTAATTTGAGTAAGGTTAATACAGAATCTACTTACAAAATTGTGAGCAAGGGATAGAGAAATGATAAAATATAGTGTAATATTCTAAGTATATTCATAGGAAGTGCTATTACTCCAAGGTCTAAAGGGGTTATAAGTAGGGAGTGATTCCTAGATTCCTAGAATCATGAGTAGATACAGCTATTAAAGAGTGTCACTTAGCAGAAACTATGATAATTGGTTAAAGGAAGCAGCAAGCCTGCAATGATCTTGCAGGGTGGTGGCTTAAAGAATAAGTATGTCAACCTCTCTCCTTCCAATCACATGCTGGTATTTCTCATTGGCTAAACACTAACCAAAGCTAGAGATGGGGCACCTGTTGATGAAGTATACATAAAGTAACCTTTAGGAACACAAAGCAGAGTGAAGAAGGTTTAGGAGTGGGTCTGGAGGACAAAACAGAAGATATCAGTACAATCATGAATTTAGATATAGAAAACAAGTTGTGAGGCATCTATGGTGTGACCAGGTAACTTGTGGCATGCCTGGGGATTTCTGTGGGAAGATATGTGTGTTTGTACCTCGAAAATGATATCTCTATCAAGGATGCTGCCCTAATGAAAATTTCTATCTTTATACCATTTATACTTGTTTTTCCTCAGACCTGTTTCAATCACAGTATGTCATACCTCTCCTGAAAACGTTCATGTCATTTTAAGGGAGCAGATATGTTACTGGTATTTAAGAGATGTCTGAGAAAGAAAGTATAAAAGAAGCTTGTTTCAGCAGTTGGTACTAAAAAAAATACCTCGAGTTTAAATAGTCGACCTTGTGAACTTGCAAGCTTGCCCACCTCCCTTCCACCACCACTATTTCTTCTGCCACTTCACTCTATAACAAAGGAATAATAATAACATTAAGAGGTAAATTTATTTCTTAGAAATCAGGAAAAGTCTGATGAGGAAAATTCCATTTGAGGTAGGCTTTTGTATTAGCCAGTTTTCTGTTAATATAATGAAATACCTGAGGTTGGGTATTTTAACTCACAGTTGTAAATGTTCAAGGACATGGCACTGGTATCAACTTCACTCTGGTGAATGTCTCATGGCAGATGGCATTACAGTGGTGAAAACCATTATTGTGGGTTTGGTCTATATCGTTGCCTCGTCCACTTTTTAAATTAATTGCTTCTTTTTAGTTATACATGACAGAATCCATTTTGACATAATTATAAAAGCATGGTATCTAGTCCATTTTTTATATTTTTATATGCCTACATATGGATTTTTAAGCAATATATGGTAAGTTCCATGTGTACATTCTTAAATTAACATCCTTAATTAATACATGTTGTACCTATTAATCTGCATCTATTCTTTTCCATTCAGATTGGAGTTATTGCCATCTAGTCAGGTTAATATATATAAATCTAGTTCATTCCTCTGATATTCATTTATGTGAATTATTCTACATTTGATTTATTTATTCTCAGTTTTCAATTACTTACTATTTCAGAGAAGCCCATTCTTTAAAATTCCAAAATGTCCACTAGTCATATGAGAAATTCAAATTAAAATAAAAATGTGATATTACCTCATACCTGTTAAAATAGCTTTTATTAAAAAGATAATAAGTAGTGGTAAGGATATAAAGAAAAGGAAAGACTGGTACACTTGTGGTGGGAATTTAAATTAGGGTAGTCATTATGGAAGGCAGTATGGCAATTTCTCAAAAAATTAGAAATAGAACCACAATATCATCCAACAATCTCATATATCATATTATATATATATATATATATATATATATATATATATATATATATATGAGATTACATATATGAGATTATATATACGATATATGTGTGTATATATATATCCAGTATATGTGTGTGTGTATGTTGAGATACCTGAACTACCATGTTCATTTATTGTAGCATTTTTCATAATAGCTATGCCTATGGAATCTAAGTGTCTGAGTAGATAAAGAAAATGTGGAATATACATACAATGATATACTGTTTAGCCATAAAAGAAGAAAATTCTGTCATTTGTGACAATATGGATGAATCTGGAGGACATTATAATAAATGAAATAAATCATGCATAGACGATCTCATTCATGTAGAATTTAGAAAAATTGAACTCCTACAGGAGAGAGGAGAATGGTAATTACTGGGGTCTGGCAGGCGAGTGGATCATGGTGGTTAGGGAGACGTTGGTCAAAATACAACAGTTAAATAGGAAGAATAATTCCAAGAAATCTATTATACAACATGATGACTAATAACAATCTATTGTATTCTTAAAAATGGCCAAAAGAACCAGGCCTCACATAGGTAATTCCAATGACTCAGGAGGCTGAAGCAGGAGGATTGCAAGTTCAATGCCAGCCTCAGTGACTTAGTGAGACTCAGTTTCAAAATTTAAAAACAAAAAATTTAAAAAAATAGGACTTGGGATGTAGCTGTGTTAAAGCTCCTTCAGTTAAATCCCCAGCACCTGTCCTTGCAAAAACAAAAAACAAAAACAGGCTATGGGAATAGATTCTCAATTTTAAGACTTAAGTGTTCCTGTCACAAAAAAATGACACAAATGTGAGACAATTTGTGATAATAAGCTTCATTCAACTATATCACAATGTATACATGTTTCAAAACATGATGTTGTATACAATGTCGATAGTTTTTATTTGTCAAATAAATAAAAATTTAAGAAATGTGTTTTTTCCAGATATACAAATGCAAGAATATTTCTACAATAGAGATTCTTAACCTTTTTGTGCTATGGTATTCTTTTGAGAATCTAGGAGGTGTTTACAGGCCCATTATCAGGAAATTGTTTTTCAATACATAAAATACAATGCCTCAAATTACAAAGAAAACAAATTTTATGAAAATATATTATTCAAATTATTTTTCAAAACTATGATATGAAAATGTGGTTTTTTTTTTTTTGGTACTAGGATTCAACCCAGGGGCACTTAACCACTGAGCCACATCCCTACCCCTTTTTCATATTTTTAGAGACAAGGTCTTGCTAAGTTGCTTAGGGCCTCAGTAAGTTGCTGTGAATGGGTTTGAACTCGTGATCCTCCTGCCTCAACCTCTCACGTCACTGGGATTACAGGAATGCAGCACCATGCCTGGTGTGATTCTTTATAAAATTCATTAAATAATAAAATCTATTAGTGGGTCTAATAGCTACTGTAATTTAAAAAATACCATTGAGTGTAAAAATATTCTCTGCACAAATAAGTAGAATTAATATTAGTGCAAAGATATATGTACTAGTAATAAAACTGGCTTTTTGCCTACATTCCTCATGAAAATAAATGCTTACTGTACCTCAGTTAGTGCAAACAAAGGTGTTTATTTTCCATCCAAGATCATGTATCCCCTGAAGGCTTCCAGACCTCAGGTTAAGAATATTTACTTAAAGTATGTACTCAGGAGTAGATTTGTTGGGTCACAAGATTGCACATTTTCAGCCTGAATCACTCTTCAAAGTGGCTGTACTAGTTTTTACCCCCATCAGCAGTATTTGAGAATTTGAGAATTTGTATTGTTTCACACATTCAACAATCCTTTATATTGTTTTTCATTTTGATGGGTTAATATTTCACTGTTGGTTTAATTTGAATGTCCTTTATAACAAGTGAGCCCAAATATCTTTTCATCTGTTTACTGGCCATCTGTCTTTCTTGTTGTGGTGAACTGCTTTTGTCTATTTTCTAAAAGGTCAATGAAGTTTTGGGGAAGGAAAATGAAACAGTCTTTGCCCTTCTCTATAGAACTTTTCTAGCTGTACCACTTTCTGACTTAATAGAATGTTTCGATTTTTCTCATTTTGATAAAAGTCAAGGTGGGTGTGTTCAAGCAAGGTAAAATCCATAATGGTGTGATATAAATATTTCTCTGCTGCAGTGGAGGAGGGGGAGAAGAGCAGCAGAAAAAAAAACAGTGAAAAAGTTGTTAAAATAAGTAACAAGGATGTAAACAAGGACAGTAGCATCATTGGTGGTAGAAAGAAGGGTGCTAATGTAAGAGAAGATTTGAATAAAGGTTATAAAGAATTTTTCTTGAGAAGGGAGAAAATTATAAGCCAAAATGAAGGCCACAGAAATATCTTGGAAATAGGGGATAGTTTTGCCTTTTCAGTCTCTGTGTGTGTTATGTAAAATAAGTAACTAACAAATAACAAGCTCTAATTACAAAGGTAAAGTTTTTAAAGCAGTTGTTTCTAGAGCTTAATGCAGTGTCAGTTCAATTTTTGCTTGTTGTTGAACCTGAACTTTGTAACTTACATTCAAATCTCAACTTGAGTAGTTGTAGCTGTATAACCTTGGGCAAATCATTTTTCCTCACTACATTTATAGTCATAAGACTTGCCCTTCCCCAGAATTATTGTGAGGTAATAAGGTAGCATATGTAAAGTATTTGTTGAATGGATCAGTCAAAATTGATATTCTTTCTGGTTGAAGTGGTGCACACCTGTAATCCCAGCAGCTTGGGAGGCTGAGGCAGGAGGATCTCGAGTTCAAACCCAGCCTCAGCAACTTAGTGAGGTCCTAAGCAATTCAGCAAGACCCTGTCTCTAATAAAATATAAAAAGGGGCTGGGGATGTGGCTTTGTGGTTAAGCACCCCTAGTAATTTACAGTTTTAAAAAGTATTATTTTCTTTTTTTCTATTATATTTATGTTTAAAATAATAACTCCTGGTGATATGCATAGTAATTTTTAGTTACCTAGACTCTATGAATGATAAGAACATGCCATTCATTTCTTATGCCAGATTAAAAATCACTAGAAATTATAAGAATCCACATAAATGCTATATCCATGCACTCTTAAAAGTGCTTTACATTAATTAAGTCAAGGATCTTCATTATGAACTTAAGAGATAGGTACTATTATTATTCCCACTTACAGATGGGAAAATAAACTAAGGCATAAAGGAATTCATTAACATATCTAGCATCATACAAATATTTGTGGTCCTGTGTCTGCATTTTAGCCACTGTATTCAGAGAGGAATGACCTACCTTGTTTTATGCAATTTTTGTGTCATGCAAAGATTCAAATCAGGTTCCTCATTTCCTTCAGTTGCACAAGGAAATATTTGGGATTTCAAGACCATTTTACTTGTTAGTTCCTTTACCTTAAAAGTTTTATAGTTGTTTTACAAATATTATTTTAATTGAAATACCATGTGGTTATATTATAAAATAAAACTTTTTATAGTGAAACATTTTAAAAAGTGGGGAAAGGTCAGTGGAGGATTGGGGGAGAGATAGATTATATCTTTAACATTTGGTTTTAAAATCAAGGAGTTTTTTCTATTATGGAAAATACCACAGTGTCTGGTCTAGAAATCTATTACCTACTTTCAATCTCAGTCAGTCTTGCCTGAAGGAAATAGCAGCAAGACTCATAAGAGTAAGTTTTCATTTGTTATTATTTTTTTCCTACAACACAGAAGCAGACTCTGGAAAGCTAATAGTTGGGACCTAGCAAGCTCACAGGCATACTGGGACTGTGACAGTGCATGCATATACTGGGAGTGTGGCCTTACAGAGCTGAAGCAGGCTTCCAAACACAATGGCAGCAAGCCCAGAACAGAGCCTCTTTCCTTGCCCTGTCAAAAGCTCTGGCCAACACTGAAATGGTTCTTTCTGTACTGGAGAAAGCAAAGCAAATAGTAAGCCTTTCAGACAAAGAGAAAAATATGTATGCAGCTGGTATGAAGGAGAAGAGAAATTAGGGAAGGGCAATGAGGAAGATGTCGTGGGCCTGAGACTGACACAATGGTTGTAAGGTATAGAAAAGATTGCTGTGCCATAAAAAGTGAGCAGGCAGGTCTCCCAGTGCACTGGGGGTAATGGTGGTGATGGTGTATGTTTGCTAGTGGGTTAGATTATTTTGAGGGGTGGTAGTGGTGATTACCGTCATAATCTTGAGTGGGATGGATTTTCCCTTTCAGTTATGTAGTATAACTCTTTATTTAATTCTCTTTTGAGTTCAAAGTAAAAGATATTTTTTTAAGTAACTGACATAAAGTGAAATGGAAAAAATGGCATTCATTTTGGCTAAGAGTAGAGTCTTATTTTGTTTTATTCCTTTGCTCACTATACCTGTCCCTACATAAATACATTTTTAAAAGATTCATTGATTTTTATTAATTTTAATATCCATGTTCTTAACTATTAATGAAAATATGCTATTTAAAGGAAAGAAAGAAACCTGTCTTTAATATAGCTCTTAGTGGAAGTGATAGTGAAGGCTTTTATTTCCCTTTGTGTGTATGAATGTGTCTGTTGAGTGGAAAGGAGAATGCAACTGCTGATTAAAACTGAATTATGTTCTTTGGCAAAGTTTGGTGGTTTGGTATTTGTGGAAACTTCGATTGCCTAATTTCTGGTGAGGGAAATATATGTATTATATACAGATTAATTATGCATATGTAGGAGTATTTTCAGTTGAACCATATGAAACTGCCATTTTGTTGGTTAAAAATATTGCTGCTTATCAGCAAGTCTGTATGGTTACATAGTGTGTGTGTGTGTGTGTGTGCGCGCACATGCACATATGTGCATGCACATGTGTGTACATGCATGCACATGTGTGTGTATATACACATGCACATTTTTGAAGGAAAGAGAACAAGAGCAAGAGAGAGAAATGAGATTGAGAGGGAAATGGAGAGAGAGAGAGAGAGAGAGAGAGGAATGTGTGTATTTGGCATATCTATGTCCTAGTAAAAGTTACAATTTTAGGAATCTATGTATCTGTATTCAGGAAGGCTTGTTGTACAACCATAAGGATGACACTAATTGTGGAGTTCATTTAGTTTTTCCATAAGCCATCTCAGAAAGATGGCTAACATTCTGCTTTTCATATGTTTCTAAGGAAGGTAGTTAAATCACTTCTTAACTCTATTTCAGTGATTTTTGGGTCTGACAACCTTTACTCTCCAGATGTTTTGGTCATATGTATAAGCTGAATCCTTATAGTGCTATTTAAATTTGTTCAATCTGTTTTGAATTCTGTATTCCTTGCAGAATAAGAAAGGAAACAACACATCATCATAAAAAGTAATAATAGTAATCTGTAGATGGCAATTAATCTTATGAGTACAATGGAAAAATTAGTAGTAGATTACATAAAAAACCAAAATCCTCTCAGTTCATTTGTTATAAAATCCAGTCCCTGCAGATTATTTACTGTTATTAAACTACTTTTGTTTCTCTTGGAGAATGAACTTTTAGAAAACTGTGGCTGCTGTTTTAAAATCTTGCTTTCAGAGAATATATTGAGCACTTATTACATGCTTCAAACTATTCTAAGTTCTATATTCTGGATATTTGGAACTGATTTAACAGTCTCCATAGTGATATATTTTTTGAGAAATAATGGTCAAAAGCAGAGGGGGATACATAAACTTAGTGACAAGGCTTATATGGGACAATAAAGTCCTGAGGCCAATTTTCTTCTATGCATGTATATCTTTAGAAGTACTAGTAGAATTTAATGGCATTCGATTCAGAATACCATGGAATAACTATCCTGGACAATAGCCTGCCTTATCACAAATTTCCTGAGGAAAATACACACTGGAAACAATGGTAACAAATTAACACATAGGCAGAATCATTCCCCAGAACTCTAGGCAGAGAACTGTGGTAGGTAAAGCTGGATCTTATGGTTCATTTCAGAGGCCTTATGGGGCCTCTTTTCCTCTACCTTAACACAAACCTGAATCTCAGAGCCTTATTTGAAATCTACCTGCAGTGTGACATGATTGCATAGATAAGCCTGATTAGTAAAAAAAGAATAGACAGCCGACCACAATCATGTACTTATGTGTCATGGAATCTGATCAGTCAGATAAGTATTTATGGTGGTGACTGGGAGAACACAAAGGGTTTTTAGGTGCTATCTCTGTCATTCTAGAATTGTACATGCACTAAATAAGAAAGGAATTAAAGCAGGACTTTAAACATAATGGAAATCAGCACATAGTCAGCTGGGGGTGCTATTTAGAAGGATAGCAGCTTGACTTAGAGAAGACAAGAACAGTGGTATCAGAAATATGTGAAAGGGCAGTGTAAGGCATGCTAAGGATCTGGGTATTTAAAAACATCATGCTTCAACAGTGTAGAGCATGCTTAGAAAAGAGACTAGCTACAGGAATATTGTTGGGAAGCATTTGTGATAGTTAAATAGACTAGAATATGTTAGAATCAAGAAAGGTAGATAAATTCTAAATATATAAATGAAGTTATTTGGTAGTAAATTGGTTGAGGGAAGGGAAGAAGTAATGGTGACTTCCAGGATTCTGACCTGAGCAACTAAGTACAAAATGGTACCAAAGAAAGAGCAAATTTCAGTGTATGGATTTAGTATCATATATTTAATTTCAGCATATACACATTGAAATACTTCTGAGACATTTGGTTAGATGGCATATGTAAATACATATATGCAATAATATTGCACTTTATTAATCACATTACCATATTACAGAAACAAAAGACTTTATCTATCTCTTCTCCCTTACCTATAAGCCTAACTTGCTTCTTCCCCACTGAAATGATCACCCAGTCCACGAACTCAGTGTACTTCTCCACATTACCCTTTTGTCTCAAATGACCCCTTTCTCCAGTCAGAATATGCATGTTATTCTGATTTGCTAATATTTTATTGTAATAGGGAATACAAATAAAAAAGTGTAGAAATTATACATGAACAGCAATTTTCATAAATTAAACATACCTTTGTGATACATACCAGATAAAAGAAACAGAACATTATCAGCTTCTCAGAAGCCCCTATTACTTTCTTCTAGTTACTAAATCCCAAGGAAAATCACTATGCTGATTTTTAGCATCAGAGATTAGAACCATTTGTTTATAAAATTTATATAAATGGGACCATATGGTATGTACTTCATTGTATCTAGTTTATTTCACTCAACTCTATGATTTTAACATTCACTGATGATGCAAAAATGCAGTAGTTCGTCATTTTTACATTACTCAATAGTATACCACTGTGTTTCTATACCGTAAGTTATTCAAGTGATGGACATTTGAGTTGTGTTCAGTTTGAGACTATTGTTAATAATGCTGTATGAAACGTTATGTACATGGTGGTGTTTTGCTACAAATGCACACTCAGATATGTTGGTTATATATAAGTAGTTGAATTGCTATGTCATATGGTATGTATATGATTAATTTTAGTCAACATAGGCAAATACATCTACAAAGTGGTTATGCTGACCCAGTCTCTCCTGCCCCTCCCCCCAATATAATCATGCCGTTTCTCTTAAGTTTTGGGTAATTGAATAACAAAGATGTCAGAATTATGCTCTAAATCAGAAAATACAAAGTTCAGAAATATTATTGAATGGGCAAGTAAGTAGTATTTTAGGTTCATATCTTATAAAGAAAGTCTGGAATTCAACACCAGATGTATACCTGAATATATGATTGCCCCACCTTGGCACTGAGCTTAGCCAAAGGGATACAGTCTATAGGTCTGTATCAACCACAATCATGTACTTATGTGTCATGGAATCTGATCAGTCAGATAAGTATTTATGGTGGTGTTTTGCTACATATGCACACGAACTGAATTCCTCAGAAATGTTTATAGCCTCGTTTAGGAAATGAAGATTGGCTAGTTGAGATTCCTAAAGATCCATACAGAGAGCATAGAATAAAATATACCAGGGTGGAAAAAATTCAAAGCAGGCATTAACCATATTCAACTATAATCATTAAATCAAACCAAAGTGAAACAAACAAAAACTTCACATAAAATATTTGAATTTAACAATGCTATATCTGAGAAAAAAGAATAATATATCTGAGTTATCATCAGTGAAAATGGTAGAGTAACAACTTTCAGAATACCTTTCATACTTAAAAGCAATGTGAATGCTGGGAAAAAATGAAATGTTTTCAGCACTCTAAAATTAACCTAAGGCTTGCAGAAATCTATGGAGCATTTATTAAAGAAAAATATTTAACTTTTAGTAAGAACAATGAGTTTTATAGCATTTTAATGTGTTCTATTTGCGTGTCCCCCTGCCAGCTCCACAGTAGCCATGAAATCAAGAATGTACAATCAGTGAGACCAGCAATCTGGCAGCAACTAGAGAGAGCAAAATGGGGTGGGTACTTATTTAGCCACATTACCAGAAAATTGTTGTCATTCAACCTTCTTGTTGGCTCTCTGGAAAATCTCATGTATAAGTCTGATCTTTAATTTCCCTAAGAGCTTCCCCACAGTCAATATTCTACCCCTTGGGGTATTTGTAAAATATGATCAGAGAAAATTTTTAATATCATAGCCTCCTGAGGTGATAGATAAGCATAGGGTCAAACAATAGCTTAGTCAAAAAGCTTAAAAGAAAAATGTGGGGAATGAGATATCTGTAGGAATGTTGATGGGCCTATAGTAAAGATACAACAATGAAAAGATCAGGGAGAGAATTGAGATTTATATGAGTGAAGGTTTTGTATATTATTGATATTAGTCAAAAATAGAGTAAAAGAAATGACAGAGAAATTAAGTGGGTATGTTGCAAATATTTCAAAGAAAGTAGTGATGGAAGAATAAAGACATAAAACATATAGAAAACAAAGAATAAAATAGCAGATATAAATCCTACCTTATTAGTAGTTACATTAAATTTGAATTGATTAAATATGCTGACCAAAAGGTAAAGATTGACAGAATAAATTTCAAAAATGTTGTTCAATTTTCTGCTTTCTATAAGATACACATTTTGGATACAAAGGCACAAATAGGTTAAAATAAAAGTATGAAAGAATACATTATGCAAACCATAACCAGAAGTAGATATATTAATATCAGACAAACAGGTCTTTTTTCTAAACATGTTTTAGGCAAAAATTACTACTAGATACAAATAACATTTTATGATGATAAAGGGTCAATTCCTCAAGATGATATAATAATGATAAATATATGTTCATCTAAAAACTGAACCCAAAATACGTGAAATACAATGTGACAGATTGAATGGAGAAATAGACAAATTAACAACATTACTATTTGACACCTCAATACCCAACTTTTATAAATAGATAGAAAAAAGTAGGCAAAAATTAACAAGGAAATAGAAGACTCAAGTAACACTATAAACCAACTAGACATAATAGTCATCTATAGAAAAAGTTCATCCACCAATAACAGCATATACATTCTCCAGTGTGCATGGGATATCCTTCAGCATGGACCACAAGTTAAACTATGAAATGAATCTCAATAAATTTAAAAGAATCTTATCTATTTTAAAATTGAATATATTGTGTTATCAATTAATAATGTTCCAGCTATTTTATGGATGGCACTATTGAATGAGTAAATAAAATCTATCATTCTAAAAAAGAGAATTAAAATCATGCAAAGTGTGTTTTATTACGGCATGGAATGAAACTAGAAGACAATAGGAGACAAAGTTTGGGGAAATTCACAAATATGTGAAAACTAAACATACTCCTAAATAACCAATGAAAGATAATTTTGCTGGACATAGTATTCTTCGTTGACAGTCCTTTCCCCCAACACTTTAAAAATGTTATTCCACTGTCTCTGCCTCCATAATTTATGATAACAACACAGGTATTAATGTTTGATTAATGATTTTTCTGTTTTGGCTTTCAAGTTTCTCTTTGTTTTTGATTTCTACTACTTTGACTATGATGTGTACTGGTGTAGTTTCCCATAAGTTTATCCTAGTTGGAATTTTTAAGCTTCTTAGATGAGTTGATTAACATTCATCCTTAAATTTGGGATGTTTTCTGTAATTCTTCAAACAAAGGATAAATTTATTCCTCAGTATTTTATTATGTCAGCTTTTCATTGCTGTGACAAATACCTGAGAAAAACAACTTAAAGGAGAAAAGATTATTTTGGGTCATTGTTTCAGAGGTTTCAGTCCATGGTCCACTGGCCCCATTAATTTGGATCTGAGGCAAGGCAAAACATTATGTCAGAAGTAAATGGGAAAGGAAAGTTACTCAATCATGGCAGCTGTGAAGCAGGCACAGAATGGGAAGGGGGTTGGGGGTAAGACATACCATTCCAGTGCATGCCCACGGTGAACTACTTCTTCCAATGAGGGCCCAATACTTACAGTTTCTGTAACCTCCCTGTAATGTCATCAAATATTAATACATCATTAGATTGATCCATTGATGAGATCAAGAAAATCATGATCCAGTCACTTCCCAAGTGTCCCACCTCTGAACATCAATTGCTTCATCAGAGACTAAATCTTCAACTCACTAGCCTTTTGGGAATACTCTATATCCAAATGATTACATTCAACCACTGGTTCCCAAAGTCTATGTCTCCTTTTAGGTCTAATAGCATTTGATTTATAGAGTCGAGTGCCCAGACTTTATAGACATATCCACTCACAATCTATATCTTCATGTTGAATTGATCACTTCATCATGATATAGTGACCTTCTTTGTCTCTTCATACTTTTTTGGTTTTAAAGTCTATTTTTTTTTTTCAGATATAAATATAACCACTTCTGCTTGCTTTAGGTCTTTGCTTGGACTATAATTTTCCATCCTTGACTTTTTTTTTATTGGTTGTTCAAAACATTACAAAGCTCTTGACATATCATCTTTCATATATTTGATTCAAGTGAGTTATGAACTCCCATTTTTACCCCAAATACAGATTGCAGAATCACATCGGTTACACCCTGTGAGTCTTTACTGATGAGACAGAGAAACAAATCTATTCAGCCAGTCTGTATCTTAACTGGGAGAATTTAGTTTGTTAACATTCACCGTTTTAATGATACATAAGTACTTGTTCCTATCTTTTTTGTTGATTTGCTTCTAGTTCTTTCAAATATTCTTTGTTTTTTTCTTCCTTTCTTGTTAATATTTGTGTTTTAATGATTTGATGTGCTGATTATGTTTCTTTTCTAATTTTTTTGTATCTACTTTTCTAGTGGGATTTGTGCTTTCATGTGCTTTCACGATGGTAGTTATCGTTCACTTCATAATGTAGGACTACCTAAAGCATCCCTAAAGGTTGGTCTGATGTTCACAAGTTCCAACAGTTTTTTTTTTTTTTTTTTTTTTTTTTGTCTTGGAAGTTCTTGATTTCTAAAAGAATGTCTCACTGAGAATAGTATTTGTCATTGGAATTTATTTCCTTTCAGGACTTGAAATATGTAATTAATTCCATTCCCTTCTGACCTGTAAGGTGTCTTTTGAGAAATCTTCTGTTAGTCTAATGGAGATACCCTTAAATGTGATTTAACACTGTTATGGTTGGAATGTGAGGTGTCACTCAAAAGCTCATTTGTAAGATAATACAAGAAGATTCAGAGAAGAAATGATTGGGTTGTGAGAGTCTTAACTCAATCGGTGAATGAATCTCTTTGTAGGGATTAACCAAGTGGTAATTAAAATGGTAGGGTATGGCAGGAGAAGGTGGGAATTGGGGGCATGGCTTGAGGGCATATATGTTGTATCTGGAGTGTGGAGTCCTCTCTCTCTCTCTCTCTCTCTCTCTCTCTCTCTGCTTCCTGAACATCATGTGAGCTTGTTCCCTCTGCCACACTCTTCCACCATGAGGTCTTGCCTCACTTTGAGCTCTGGGGAATAGAGCAGACCTTGTATAACTAAGAAATCTGAAACCATGAGCACAAATAAACTTTTCTTCCCCATACAAATGTGCTGGTTGGGTCCTTTAGTCACAGCAGCAAATAGCTGACTAAAACAGACACTTTTTCCTTTTTTTCCCTTGAGTGGTATGTTTCAAATTACCCATCTTCAAATTCAATCATTATTTCTTCTGCTTGATCCAGTCTATTGTTGAGGCTTTCAGCTATATTTTTAATTGACATATTGAACTCTTCATTTCCAAGATTTTTACTTGGCACTTTCTCAAAACTTCTAACTCTTTGGTGAGTTTCATATTTGTACCTTGCATTATCTTCCTAATTTTATTTAGTTGTATTCTCTAAGATCGCTGTTATGATTTAGATATGAAATGTCCCCAAGGGTTCATGTGTTGAAAGCTTGGTCCCCAATGCAACAATGTTCAGAAGTGTGATTCTGGGAAGTGGTTGGATCATGATGGCTCTGTCTGCATCAATGGATTAACCCATTGATAATTTCATAATTTGATGGCATCATTGAGATATGGTAGGAACTAGGAGTTAGGGCCTTGCTGGAGGATCTGGGTCTTTTGGAGCTTACACTGGAAGGATATCTTGTTTCTGGCCTCTTCTTTGTGCATACATGCTTCCCACCTTTCCTGTTTCCCACCTGCCATTAGGTGGGCAGCTTTCCTCTGCCACAACCTTTCACAGTGGTATACTGCCTTATCACAGACCTAGAATCAATGGGACCATCTTACTATGGACTGAAACCTCTGAAATCTTGAGCCCAAATAATATTTCCTCCTTCAACTTGTCCCCCCCACTGCCAAATATTTTTTCACAGTGATGAAAAGCTAACACAATTTCATTGAAACTTTTATAATCATTCTTTTAAATTATTTATCAGCTTTTTCCTGATATTGATTAATATTAGTATTCATTTCTTTTGAATCTGTTGCTAGAGAGTTGTGTTTTAGGGAGGCATTGTATTTTGTTTTTCATATTTCTTGTAGTCCTCTGTTGACATTTGTGCATATGGTAGATCAGTTATCCTTACAAATTTTATGGAATGACCTTCTATGTAAGTGGCTTTGTCTAGAACATGGGTTTGGGGTGCTGATTTTTTATGCAATGTTGGCTTTGTTTTCAGTTGGGATTCATTTATGGTTTCTCTATAGCTTCTTTTCTAGAAATTAATTATGATGGGCACATTGTATGCCATGGCAAAGTCCTAGAACCCCACTGTTTCTGTGGGTCACACAGAGTGAGAACATGAGCAATTCAGGCAGGTGTGGTACAGGTAGCAGTGGGTCTGGGGTGCTTATTATTGTGGCTATTCTTATAGTGAGGATAGTGATACTTTTTGAGCAATAGGGAAACCCCCCTCAGGACAACTGATGCTTCTGCTTTGCTACTAAGCAAGGGCCTCTGGCACTAGTAGCCTCAACTTTGGCGAGGAAAGTGTTTTCCTCCAACCAGTCAGGACGTGAGTCCAGGTATTGCACCAGGATTGGGGTGGTGGGCACTGCGGTACTACCTCTATTGTCAAATTACAGATCTCATCACTGTGTGGTCACAAAAGATATGAGGTTAGAGTGGTGATGGGAACTGCATAGTTGAGGTGGTAGTAGGAACTGCTGTTTCAGTGGCAGTATGTGCTTGGGTGAGGGGCAGAAGCTAGAGGTGGGCATAATTTCTCTCTGTTCCCTTTAGCCATGCACATCCAGGAGCAAGGCAGCTTTTGGATCTCCAGTATTTTTTCCAAATACCTTCAGATATAGTGTTTGTCTGTAAGATGGACTGCAGCTGGAGTTGGGAAAATTTCCTCTTGATCTCTTTAGCTCAGAGCTTCTTGGAATGGGGCAGCCGTCAGAGCCATAGGACTACTTAAGGTCCCCTCAGCATGCCTCTTTGGGTGGGGCAACAATGGGAACTGCAATGTTTCCTCCCAGTAATAGCCACCTGCCAGTGGTATAGGTAGGAGGGATGGTAAAATCACGTGGGCAACTCCCATCAGTCCTGGAGGTGGTGCAGTTTCACACATGGCTTTCCACACCCTCAATCTCAGAGGTCAAGCACCCTGATCACCTGGTTCTCCAAGACAGCACCCTCCTTCCCCTGTGTTACACACCCATCTCCTATAGTGCAGGGCACCCAGTGGGCTTGGCTCACAGTCACTATGCTTGGTTAAATTGGTTTTGCAAGGAAGCTACTCCCAAATCTCTGCAATAGAATGTCTGTGGGGTTCCAGGTATAAGAATATTCAAGGGTTTCTGATTCCTAGAGCAGCCCAAATTCAGATGATAGCTCTCTTCTCAAGATGACTTCTGGCTACCGTTCCCTGGGGGTTGGCTGGGAGATGATGCAAGATCATTTTCCAAAGCAAGGCTACTGTGGAGAGTTCAAGTTATTCAAGTAGGTTGGGTGTAGTAAGCCTGTGAGAATTTTGAAAATTTCCAATAGCTAGGATTGCCAGCATCTAAACTGATAGAATTTTCTGGCAGTCTTTCATCCTTACTCCTGTGTATTAGTTAGCTTTTTCATTGTTGTGATTAAAACACCTGACAAAATAAACTTAGAGGAGGAACATTTATCTGGGGCTAATGGTTTTTAAAGTTTCAGTTTTGCTCTGGGCCCAAGGCAAAATAGTACATCATCATGGTGGCAGGACCCAGCAGAGGAAAGTTGGTCTGCTCAATGCTGGACCAGGAAAGGGAGAGAGGGAGAGGGAGAGGGAGAGGGAAGAGGAGAGGGTAGGGGAAGAGAAAGAGAGTGGGGGGAAGGGATCTCATGGAAGATACATCCTTCCAGGGCATGCCCCCAGTGACCTAAATTCTGTAGCCAAGCCCCATCTGCCTACAGTTACCACTCAGTCATTCAAACTGGGATGGACTGATTAGGTTATAGTTCTCACAATCCAATCACCTTACCTTTGAACATTCCTGAAGTATTACAGAAGCTTTGGGGGGGACACCTCTTGTCCAAACCATAATATTCTGTCCCTGGCCCCCAAAAGCTCATGTGCACCTCAGAATACAAAGTCCATCTCTAAGAGTGCCATAATCTTAGCATTTTCAGCATTACCCCAAAGTCCAACATCTCCTTTGAGACTGAAGGATAACACTTAGCTGTGAGCCCCTGTAAGAATCAAAAGCAAGTTACAAATATCCAATATACAGTGGCGCAAAATAAACATTCCCATTCCAAAAGGGAGGAATAGCAGCATAGAAAGAAGGGATGGGTCCAAAGCAAGGCTGAAACATAACAAGACAAACAGGTCCTATAATTGCCTGTAAATCTGTGAATAGTATCTAGGACATATGGCCAATGATATGCTCTCCTAAGGCCTTGGTTAGCTCTACTGCTTTGGCCTTTCCAGTTGCTGTACACATGGGCTGACTCTCTCATGACTGACTCTCTCCACAGCCAGCAGCTTTTCTCAGCAGACAGTACGTTTTACAGATATCTCTTAATTCCTGGGGTCTGCATTCCAGCTTTGGCTTTTCGTGCATTGCCCTTTCAGGGATTCCAATCTGGTTACACTTTGTTGGGCCTCCCAGGCCTTCCTTTGAAATTTTGGTGGAAGCCTCCAGGATCCCTAAACATTAGCGTCCTGTATTCCTGCAGCACTACGCAGATGATGTCAAAGTCTGCTGACAGCTTGTGCAATACCTAGGTGCCCTGGGATCATAGCTCCCGTGGCTTCTGCATACTTGTGTGGCTCCCTATGGTAAAACAACATTTAGGCACTCCTGGGCAAGCAGGGGACCTCAGTAATCTCTTCTCAAAGCATTTTTTTCTTTATCCAGGAGCCTGTCATGGGTGTGGTTTTGCAAATTCCTGAGATGTCCTCCAAGCTATCTTCTATTGTGTCCCTGCAAGTATCTCTTTAGGGACTGTAATCTTTCCAACAAGTAGAGCTTCCCTGACCCCAGCTTTACAATAACTTTTCTGGCCAAACTACAAGTTTTAAAAATCCATTATCTGTGATTTCTGCTGCAGATTTTCATAGCAAACCTGCCTAAAAGTTGCTAGCAATGTCTTTGTCACTGACCAAATGCTGTGCTGCCTTGAAATTTTCTCCATCAGATTATTTAGTCTATCACTTTTCAGTTTAAACTCACACAAAGCCTCAGAACATATGCAAAATGTGGACAAGTTCTTTGCCATAATGTGTCATAAGTGGCCTCTAATTCAGTTCCCTAGAGTCATTATTTCCCTCTGAAACCTCATGAGGACAGTTCACATTCCTGTTGCCATTCTGATCTTCTGAAGCCCCACCAAAGTTACCCATTAAGCTGCACTTACACCATTCTAAAGCTTTCCATCCTGCATCTCTAAATTTTTCAAAATTCTCCACACAAACCAGCTCCAATGTCTTTTGAATCACATAGTCAGGTTAGCCACAGCAACAGCCATACTATTTGGAGCCAATTTCTGTTTTAGTCGGCTTTTTCATATTTATGAAGAAAACACCTGACAAGAACAACTTAGAGGAGGAAAAGTTTATTTGGATCTCATGGTTCCAAAGGTTCATAGAGAGCCAACTCCACTGCTCTGGGACCAGGGTGAGGCAGAGTATCTTTGGGGAAGGGCCCAGCAAAGGAAAAGCTTCTCAGTTCAAGAAAGAATCAGGAAGCAGAGAGGGAGGGGAAGGGGCTGCATGGAATGCCCCTAATGACCCACCTTCACCAGCCATGCCCTACCTACATACAGTTACCACCAGGTCATTCAAACTAGTATTACATTATAGCACTCTATGTAATATAGATTACATTTAACCTCTTAACATTCCTGCATCAACATAGTAACTTTTGGGGGACACCAAACCATAACACCCTGCAAAGGAAGACTTCCCTTTCCCAAGATTAGAAACAGGGTAGCACATTCTGGGATGTTTTGTTTCTCTTTTTATGCTGTTATCTCAGGATTCTGAATCTTGCAAGTTCCAGTCACCATTTTGCTGATTCCAGTGTTTGTCTCTGGTTACTAATTTTAAATTGCAGCTAGATAACTGTTCCTTTGGCTTTTTTTTTGGAAGAGAAAGTGAGAGCTAGGCAGTTTTATTTAGCCATCTTGAACCAAATAATTACCATTTTAACAGGTTTTAAGATGATAGATATCTTATTGTGGTTTTCCTTTTATTCTCTAATGATTAGTGATACTGAGAATTTTTCGAATACTAGTAGCTTATTGGTATGTCTTCTTCTGAGAAGTTTCTATTCAAGTTCTTTGCTGATTTTTTTAAATCAGTTATTTTTTTTTCAATTGAGTTGGTTGAGTTTCTTATTCATTTTGGATATCAACCCCTGACCGGATGTCTAACTAGCAA
Source organism: Marmota marmota marmota (assembly GCF_001458135.2). Taxonomy (NCBI): domain Eukaryota; kingdom Metazoa; phylum Chordata; class Mammalia; order Rodentia; family Sciuridae; genus Marmota; species Marmota marmota. Next base: position 1,253,426 of record NW_026000255.1, on the reverse strand, counting down.
ACATCTCCTCCCCATTCATATATTGTATCCTTACTCTGTTAATTGTTTCCGTTGACAGAGTTTTTTGTTTGATACAACCCCAGTTACCTATCTTTGCTTTTGTTGCCTGTAATTCATCAGTCAGAGAGAGAGAGAAAAGAAAAAGCATTGCCTAGAATAATGGTCTGTAGGTTTTTTTTTTTTTTTTTCACAGAGTTCCAATAAAGGTCTGTAGTTTTTCACCTGATTTCTCTTCTAGTATTTTTACAGTTCATGTCTTAGGTTTAAATCTATAATCCATTTTGTGCTGATTTTTTTTGTATGGTATGAGGTTCAGTTTTATTCTTCTGAATAAACTTATTTATTCTGACTATTTATTGAAGAAACACTTCTTTTTCCATTGTATGGTTTGGTACCTTTGTCAAAAATCAATTGACTATACATACATTTTGAGGCTTTCTATTCTATTTTATTAAATAATATTTCTATTTTATGCCATTCTGTTTTAATTGCTATAGTTTTCTGATACTGTTTGAAATCAAGGGGTATGGTAGCTCTAGCTTTGTCCTTTTTTGCTCAATATTTCATTGGGTATTTGGAGTTAGGGGTTTCCAAAAGACGATTGTTTTGTGTTTTAGTTGTTTTTGAAAGATGTTGATCATCTTTTTATTTTTTTTAAAGGTCTCATTTTCCCCTATGAATGACCTGTTCTTTTCTTTAGGCCAATTTTTTGTGTTCTTTTTGTTTATTTTTAAAAATTAATTTAATCTAAATAACTCAAGTCATCAAAATAGAAATCAAAGTAGAAAGTAATTGTTTTAGTCAGCTTTTTTACTGCTGTGACTAAAAGCCCTGACAACACAATTTTAGAGGAGGAAAAGTTTATTTAGGGGCTCACAGTTTCAGAGGTCTCAGACCATAGGTGAGGTGAGGCTGAACATCATCATGGAAGAGTGTGATGGAGGGAGTGGCTCACATGATACATGATGATCAGGAAGGAGAGAGAGAGAGAGAGAGAGAGAGAGAGAGAGAGAGACTGATTCCACTCACCAGATATGAAGTATGTACTCCAAAGGCAGGTCCTTTGGACTATATATTTTGGATCCACCTCCTTGAGCCAAACCCTTCCTGCATTCAGTTGTCACTCAGTTAATCCCATCTGGGGACTGATTTACTAAGGCTTTTATAACTCAATCATTTCTCCTCTAAACCTTCTTGCATTGTCTCACACATGAGCTTTTGGAGAACACCTTACATCCAAACCATAATAGTAATTGAATTTGAATTAAAATGAAAACGTGGTGTCAAAATTTGCCCAATGCAGCTAAAGCAGGGTTTAGCCAGGCATAATAGTGTACACCAGTAATAATAGCTATTGGGAGGATCACAAGTTGCAGGCATGAGTAACATAGTGAAACATTGTCTCAAAATAAACAATAAAAAAGGGCTGGGGAAGTAGCTTAGAGGCAGAGTGCCTCCCTAGCATGTGCAAGGCCCTAGGTTCAATCCCCATTACCACACAAAAAAATTGTTTAGATGGAAATGTGTAGTACTAAAGGGCTTTTAGAAAAGTGGAAGGGTCTCAAATCAGTGATATAATACTCTACCTCATTAAACTAAAAAAAATCAAAATAATTCTAAGGTAAGCAGAATAAAGGAATTAATAAAGACAAGGCAGAAGACAATGGAATAGAAGACTGAAGCACAGTCTATAAAATCAATCATTTCTTTAGAAGATCAATAAAATTAATAAACATCTTCTCTGACTTAGGGACAAGAAAAAAAGAAAACACATGAATATCAGGAGTGAGGATGGATATAACTAGTGAAAATATAGATTTAAAAAGATAATAAATGAATACTATGTAGGTACAACTTAATTCAAGAAATTTGATAACTTTAAAGATATAGGCAAATTCTTTGAAAGGCACTTGATCTGAATTCTCACTCAAGACAAAACATATTAACAAAATTACCCTTTGTCTATTAAAGAAATTGATTTGTAGAATAGAACATTCAAAGAAAGAAAACTCTGTGCCTAAATATTTTACCTGATGAATTGAGCCAAACATTTATGGAAGGAATAATAACCAATTTATATAAATTCTTCCAGAAAATAGAAGAGGATTCCCTATCAAAGTATTTTGTGAGGCCCAGATACCACAATGATTCTAACAATGGGTGAAAAACTACAAATGAATATTCTCCTAAACAAAATTTTAGCAAAACATATTAAAATTTTTGAATGGATAATATGTTGTGATGAGGTAGAATTTATCCCAGGAATGCAGGAATGGTTTTGAAAATCAAACTATGTATTTTACCATACTACCAAAATAAATAAGATATTATATATAGCCTGAATAGATGCAGAAAAAAAACATTTAACAAAATTGGCTTCCATTCATGATGAAAATTCAATGCAACTTAAGAATGGAAATAAACTTAATCATTCATGTTAGGAGCATCTATGAAAATCCTATGGTTGTCATCATGTATAATGAAAACTAAGTCATTTATCCTAAGATCAAGAACAAGGCAGGGATATGCACTCACTACTTCTATTTAACATTATTTTGGAGGTTTTCATCCATGTAAATAAGGCAAGAAAAGTTGAAAAAAGACAAATGGGTTGAAAAGTAAAAACCAAACTTACTTTATTCACAGACAATACTAATATCTGCTTAGAAAATCCTAATGAACATACAAAGAAGCCAATGTAACTAAAAAGTGGATTTAGCAAGATTATAGAGTACAAGTATCTACTGTATTTCTCTAAAACAATAATGTACATATAATGTACATCAATTAATGTACATATAATGTACAATATATCAATTGTATATCTCTAAACAATGATAATGGTATTTTTAATTAAAATACTAATTACAGTAGCATCAAAATGATATGATCAGAGATTTATTTGAGAAATGATGTGCAGGACCTGTAGGCTGAAAATGAAAAGACATCACTGAGAGTAATTAATGAAGATCTAAATATATAAAGAAATATACTATGGTCATGATTTGGAACTCTCAATATTGTTTAGAAGACTTATCTTCCAAAATAAGTTATAGATTCAAAGCAATTTTATTCAAAATACCACTTTGGTTTTCCATAAAATTGGACATTAATTTTATAATTTATATGAAAGTACAAAAGACATAAAATACTCAAAATAATTGTGAAGAGAAACAACACTGGAGAACTTTCACTACCAGCTTTTAAATTTACTATAAAGCTATAATAACTAAGACAGTGTGGTACTGGTATAAATATAGATGTAAAGATCAGTGGAACCAAACAGAGAGTCCAAAATTAGACAAATATATTTATGGTGAATTGATTTTCAGCCCATGTGTAAAGGTATTTCTAGCAGAACAGGCCATCTTTTCTGCAAATGGTGCTTAACAATTAAACTGCCATATACACACAAAAAAGAAACCACATGCCACATACAAAAATTATCTACAAATATATCTTACATCTAAATAAAATAATTATGCAAGTCTTTGTGGTCCCTTCTCAAGACCCACCCAAGGGCAATGCAGATCAAGTACTAGTTCTTCCCACATGGATTTGATTCGGTCTTGGAAAGTAGCCAGTATGCACTGAATGCCTCTAGCCTACCACTTTCCAATTCTCCTTCTTTTTTCAAAATATTTTTTAGTTATACATGGACACAATATCTTTGTTTATTCATTTTTAGGTGGTGCTAAAGATTGAGCCTAGTGTCCCACATGTGTGAGGCAAGTGGTCTGCCACTGAGCCACAACCCCTGCCCCAATTCTCCTTCTTTATTCATGTTTTTTCTAGATATTTATCCAAGGTTCCTTCCTCATACTTCTTTGAGCATAATTAAGACAGTTAATTTACAAATTTTTTGTAATGCTGAGGATTGAACCCAACACATGCTAGGCAAGAACTCTAGCACCCAGCTATATCCCCAGCCCTGACATTTGAAATAATCATTAACAACTCTGGTCTTCATGTAGTGCATTACATTACTATAATTTGTTCTTCCAGTCTAAAAATCATTTTCTAGTGAGTTTAGTTTTTTGAACTTCCTTGGGGATGGTTTGTATTTTTTCCGTTGGATGGGATATACTTTCCTGTTTCTTTGTATGTTATGTTACTTTTTTGTTGTCAAAAATTGGGCTCTGATTGCATGGAAATGGAAGGAGACCCTCAGAGTTATACAAAAGTAGATACAAGAGGAAGTGAGGGGAAAGGGAAAAATAATACAAGGGGGACAAATGAATGTCAGTAGAGGGGGCAGAGAGAGAAGAGGCGAGGGGAGGGAAGGGGAGGGGGGATAGTANCCTCCACCTCCTCCTCCTCCTCCTCCGTTCTGGGGATTGAACTCAGGGACACTCAACCACTGAGCCACATCCCCAGCCCTATTTTGTATTTTATTTAGAGACAGGGCCTCACCAAGTTACTTAGCACCTTGCCAGTTGCTGAGGCTGGCTTTGAACTCAAGATCCTCCTGCCTCAGCCTCCTGAGCCACAAGTGTTACAGGCAATTGCCACCACACTGGGCTTGTTTTCTTACTCTTAATTTGAGACCAGCAAAAAGCCAAAAAATATTGTTAGAGGAGATAAGAATATGATGAAAGTATCTGAAGACAATAAATATTTTCACTCATCATTGTAGAAACACCCATCAGTAAACCATAATGATTATTAGCAACTAATTTTTTTATGTATGGACTCTTAAAATATGGTTTACAATTATTTCAAAAAGGACTGCATTAAATCATAGGATGATAAATGGATTCTCTTGTAATTTGTGCATAAAATTATTTAGTCATTCTGCATAAAAGATCCAGATTGTAATTTTACAACTTTAGTGCATTATTCATTTAATAGCTTGCAGTAAATAACTTATTAATACGATTATACATATTCCCATGTTTATATGCCTTTGGGCATACATTACAAAGCGATAATAATTTAAAGCTTTTAACTATAGCTTTAAAGTAGAACTAGCTTATCAGTATATTTAAAAAAACATATGTATACCTTATATATTACATTAAATTTACTATTTGAATGTACTAATACATTTTTAAATAAAAATGAAGTCCTATTCATTGTTTTATGCATGTATATATTTGTATTTCTCTGAAATTGTAAGTAGTATTACTAATCATTTATACTAATTATTATTTTTAGCCAAAGTAATCAACTTTTCTTCAGACACAAGAGAAAACTGTGGAAATAAAATTAATGATTGTTTAGGTAGGTTTTTTTCATCAATACTGACATCATGTCATTTTAATAATTTTGAGGAAGTAAAAATGAATGTATACATATTAGCAACTAACAGTATTTGAATATTTATTAAACTACTGTCATTTTAAGAAGTAATATAACAAAATTATATTTTGTGATTGATCAGGCAGGAATTCAGGGATTATTTACTATTTGTCATAAGTTTAGGATATTGAATTTAGCTAAAGATCTGGGTAATATAATTATAAACAACACATTACATTTTTATCTATGTATATTTGTGAAATTTTCATTAAATGATTCACTTTAGAAGAATATTCATTATCATTTAATTTAGTTGAATACAATTACATATGTATATATATTTAAAGTTTTTGAACAAGTTATGAAAACAACATTCATAGGATTCATTTAACTATGACAGTTAACATTTAGCTCATAACACATTAATATTTAACTCATAAAACAAATGAAGGTGTTGTAGAAAATGTGAAGCATAATAAATGTAACATTGGTCTTTAATATCCTAAATATTGTGCTAATGTCATTTTCATATTGTAAACCAAAATTTTAAGACTCTACAATTCAAAATCCTTCTTCTACCTTGCTAACAAAGCATTTTTTATAGTGCATCTGAACTAGAATATTGCTTATTTGTGAGTTTGTCTTTTTATTATTTTTTATTTATATATGACAGTGGAATGCATTACAATTCGTATTATACATATAGAACACATTTTTTATATCTCTGGTTGTTTATAAAATATATTTACACCAATTCGTGTCTTTAGACATGTACTTTCAATAATAATGTCCATCAAATTCCACCATCATTTCTAACCCCATGCCCCCTCCCTTCTTTCCCACCCCTCTGCCCTATGTAGAGTTTGTCTATTCCTCCCATACTCTTCTCATAGTAGTAGTAAAAAGGCTATTATGTCAACATACATTTCAGTATCCACTAAAAGAAACACATTTAATAATTTTTTTTTGTTAAGACTATTTGACTGTTTACCTGAACTAAATATCTTAGAGTGAATGGGAAACAACTGAATTATTTTTCGATCTGGATATCTTTAAAATTTTTCATGAGAGGGATACATTTGATGACCCTTAGTTGTTGCCTGATGTTATAGGAGTACTGAACTATGATTTTTCCTAGAAAAAAATTGAATGCCTCTTCCTTTTTAAAAGAGTACTTGTGATGCACTTTAGCTGGAATTTTTGATTTTTTGAGGTGTGATAACAAAACTAGCATAAATATCTTTTGCTCTCTTCATAATTTCATTCTTACCATAGATTATTCTTAAGATGATGTTTTCCTTTATTATTAATAACTTTCACCTTCTTTAATTAAAAGAAGCACATTAAGTCCTCTCTTTGATATATCTGAATTGCCAGCATTACTACTTTTGCCCTTTGGAGCCATTATTATGTTAAATAACAGTTACTCGGATATAAGCACTGCAATACCATTTTAGATGATCTGATAACCAAGATGGCTAAAAAGTGACTAACAAGTTGTTAGCATATATATTGTGGGACACTGGACAAAAAAAAAAAAAAAAAGGTGATTCATGCCCTAGGTAGGATAGAGCAGGTTGCTGCAAGATTTCATTATGCTACTTAGAACAGTATGTCATTTAAAACTTGTGAAGTGCTTATTTCTACAATTTTCCATTGTAGTAAGAATTATAATATATTCCACTGTCATTTATTTTTTTAAAAAATCAATTAAAATTTTTAAACAATATTACAAAAAAATGAGAGTTTTCCTAATCTTCAAAGTATGAGTCAAAAGTAAGAAGGTCTTCTACATTAAATGAAATGATCTCTCTTTAAAAAACAGTTTCCTCATGGATCTTTCTTTGGTTTTTGTCATATGTTACCTCTCAAATTAATAACCTTGTTTATATTAAGTTTTCAAAGTAGCCATTGGAATTTCAAATTCTCCCTAGTGAACTTTTGCCAATTAGAATGATAATTATAAAATTGAGAATTATATTTGTAAGAATACATGAAAGATACAAATGTTTAACCTAGAAGAGGCACAGCTTTAGATTGAGAAGGTCCTTTGAGAATTTTATTTAAGTATGCTGCTCATATAGCTTCCTATATTCTGTGTTTGGCCAATAGCCAATCAGTACCAATTAAGGACTGGACAAAACCTGATGATTCTAGGTAAATGAAAGTATACAAAGCATCTGGGCATGGTGGTTCATGTCTGTACTCAGGAAGCTGAGGCAGGAGGATTTCAAGTTCAAAAGCAGCCTGGGTAAATTGGCAAGACCTTATCTCAAAATAAAAAAATAAAAAGGGCTGCAGGTGTAACTCAGTGGTAGAGTGCCCCTGGGTTCAATTTACAGTTACTATAAATAAAGAAAAAGAAGTATGCAAAGGTGATTTCAGAGATACAAATTAAATCTTTAGGAAGAAATCTTTATAAGGTTTTAAAATGATGACTCTAAACAAATTTTATTCAAAGAATGCTGGTCTTAGGAGATCTTTTGAACTAATTAACCCCGTAGAACAGCTTGAGAATGAGCTTATGTGGCTTTCCCCCTACCACTCCATAGAGGCATTTCTTCCTATGGATAAATAGCACTTGAATCACTATACATAAAACCAGGAGGACACACACACACATTATAAAGTATTAACTTACCTGATTGTGGAAGTTGAGAAGTTTCCAAGTCTGCTACCTGCTAACTGGATACCCAGGAATGCCAGTGTTTGTAGTTCAAACACCCAAGGAAAAGAGAGCTGATAGTATAGACTACAGACAAGTTTGAGTCTGAAGGTCTATTTACTTCATGGCTAAAGGTATTGAATATGTTTTCATATATTTTTAAGCCATTTGTACTTCTTCTTTTGGGATGTGTCCATTCAGTTCATTTGCACTTTTATTCATTGTGTATTTGTAGTAGGATTAAACCCAGGGTACTCAATCACTGAGGTACATCTTCAGCCCTTTTTATTTTTATATTTTGATATAGGGTCTCACTAAGTTGCTTAGGGCCTTGCTAAGTTGCTAAGTCTGGTCTCAAACTTGCAATTATCCTGTTTTAACCTCCTGAGTCACTGGAATTACAGGTGTGCACCACCATGCCCAGCTCAGATTATTTGTTTTTAATGTTTAGTTTTTTGAGTTCTTTATGTTATATATTATATATTCTTATGTTAGAGGAGTAGCCAGCAAAGATTTTGTCCCATTCTGTTGGTTGTATTTTCACTCCTTTTTCATTTTCTGTGCAGAGATTTTTTTTAAATTTGATGTCATTCCGGTTATCGATTCTTTCTCATATTCCCTCAGCTATAGTTTTTTTTTTTTTTTTTTTTTTAAGGAAGTCTATGCCAGGACCTATATGTTACAATGTCTCCCCTGTTTTTCTTCCAGAAATTGCAAAGTTTCAGGTCTTATAGTTAGATCTCTGATTCTTTTTTTAAAAAAAAATATTTATTTTTTAGAAGTAGTTGGACACAACACATTTATTTTGTTTATTTATTTTTATGTGGTGCTGAGGATCAAACCCAGGGTCTCACACATGCTAGACGAGAGCTCTACTACTGAGCCACAATCCCAGCCCCGATCTCTGATTCATTTTAAGTTGACTTTTGCACAGAGTAAGAAATAGGGATGTAGTTTCATTTTTCTACATATGGATATACAATTTTGCCATTACTGTTAAAGAGGTTTTCGTTTCTCCAGTGTATGGTTTTGGCATCTTTGTCAAGGATCAGATGATTGTAGCTGTGTGATTTGTTTCTGTATATTCTATTCTGTTCCGCTGGTCCATTTGTTTTTGTGCCAGTGCCATGCTGTTTTTGTCATATGAATCTGTAGTTAAATTTAAATGGGGTACTGTGATATCTCAAACATTTTTCTTTTTAGTTAGGATTTATGTGGCTATTCTGGGTCTTTTATTCCTCCATATGCATTTTAGGATTAATTTTTCTATGTCTGTGAAGAATATAATTGACATTTTGATGGTGATTGCATTGAATATCTCTGTTGTTTTTGGTAAAATGACCATTTTAACAATAATAATTTTGCCTATCCATGAACATGGGAAGTCTTTGATTTCATTATTTGGAGTTCTATAATTTTCATTATAGAGGCCTTTCACCTCTTTGGTTAGTCTTAATCCTAAGTATTTTATTTTATTTTTGAAGCTCTTATGATGCGATTGTTTTCATCATTTCATAGCAAATTTATTTGTGTATAAAGAAGGTATTAAATTTTATACATTGATTTTTATATCCTGGTATTTTGCTGAATTTATCAGCACTGAAAGTTTTCTGATGAAATTTTCATGGTCTTCAAAAATATAGAATCTTTTCATCTGCAGAGAGGGATAATTTAGCTTCTTCCTTTACTATTTGTGTCCCTTTTATTACCTTATCTTGCCTAATTGTTCTATCTAAATTTATAAGTACTATATTGGATAAGAATGTGTAGAATGGACATACTTGTTTATTTCCTGATTTTAGTGGAAATGCTTTCAGTTTTTGCTTTGGTTATATCATGCATCCACTTCAAGATGTTGAGATACTTTCCTTATATCCACAATTTCTTCAGGGTTTTATCATGAAAGGATGTTGAACTCGCATGAGTGGCTGAAAAGAAAATGCATTCTGTTGTTTTTGGATAAAACATTCTGTAGATGTTTGCTAAGTCCAATTGATCTATTGTAAGGTTTAAATCTGATGTGTCTTTGTTGATTTTCTGTCTAGATGGCTTATTAGTGAAAGAAGTAGATTGAAATCCCCCACTATTATTTTATAGTGTTGGTCAATCCTTTCATATCTAATAATATTTGTCTTATGAAAGTGGATGCCCCAACATTTACAGCATAAGTATTTCTAATTGGTATAACTTTTGGTTGGATTCTTCCATTTAACAATATGTAATGGCTTTCTTTGCCTCTTCTAATTTTGACTTAGAGTCTGCTTTGTCTCATATACGAGTGGATTCCCCTGCTTGCTTTTGGTTTATACTTGTGTGGAATATAATTTTCCATTCTTTCACTTTTGGTCTAATATTGTTCTTGCCTATGAGGATCATTTTTTGGAGACAACATAAAATAAGGTGTTGTTTTAAATCCAGTCTGCTAGTCTCTCTTTTAATTAGAGAATTAATATCATTTATATTCATCATTATTATCAAGAGATTTGTGTTACTGTCATATTGTTTTATATTTGATTATCTCCCAATTTTCATTTAGTTATTTATTTCCCTAATGTTATTTATACTTATCCATGCTCTCTTGTTTAGTTTTATCTTCCTCTTCTCTGTGAAGAATTCCTTTAAGTATCCTTTCCTATGCCATTTTAGTGGTCATGAATTCCTTTACTTTATGCTCATTTTGGAAAAATTTTTTTTGTTTCTGTTTGGATTTTGAAGGATTGCATTGCTGAACACAATAACCTAGGTTACCAGTTGTTATTTTTCACAATTTCATGTCCTCCTTGTCTTTAAAATATCTGCTGAGAAATCTGCTTTTATCTTGATGGATTTGCCTCTCTAATTGATTTAGTTCTTTTCTTTTACAGTTTAAAAAAATCTTTTCTTTGTTCTGAATTTTTGGCATTTTAACTATAATATTTTATGGATAACTTCTTTTCTGGTCCTGTCTATTGAGAGTTAAAAAAATGTCTCCAGTACTTGTATATCCATGTTTTCCCCTAGGTTACAGAATTTTTCTGCTATTGTTTGGTGAATATGTCTTCAGTGTTCTTAGTATGAATCTCCTTTCCTTATTCAAGGCCTATGATTCTTAAGTTTGTGCTTTTAATGTTGTTATGATGCTCCTGTATATTCTTCCAATAGTCTTATAGTTTTTTAACTGTCTGGGTGTTCTAATTCCTGTACCTTATCTTCTAGTGTGTATATTCTTTCCTCTGCTTGATATGATTTCATATTGAGACTCTACATACAGAGTTTCTCATTTCCAAGTTTTCTTTCTGATTCTTTTTATAGTCTCTATATCTTTATTGAAATACTTTTTCATATCTTGCATTTTCTCTCTCACTTTATTCTTCAGACCTTCTTTTAATTCATTGATCATTGTAACAATCAATTTTTTGAATTTTTTGTTTGCCCTTTCTTCTACTTCAATATGAGTGGAATTTATTTGTTGGGAAGTTTGTTTGTTTGTTTTACCTTTTGGAAGCATCTTGCATACTTGTTTTCTCATGTTATCTTTGTTTCTATGTTGATAAGTGTTTTTTCCCTCAGGATGGAGATATCTAACAATGTTATGTAAGAGTCTTTTAGTGAGCTTGTTTCTCTTTATGGTTGATCCTAGCCCATCATGGTTTATCTTAACCTCAAAGCATCTATTCAATGTGTTAAAAATGCTATTTTCAATCCCAGCTCTGCTTTGAGATGAGAGACTAACCATCAGTAACAACAGCAACTTGAAAGGAAATCATATATATTCAATAAAAATTTATTGAAGATTATTCAAACAGAAGGGAGAGTGAGTATATAGAATAGATTGAAAAATCAGGACATAGAGAATATAAAGTTAATATCAAACATAGAAAATAGAGTGAATTTGAAGGAAAGAAGAGAGGAAGAAAGAAAAAGAAATAGTGGGGGAGGAAGTCAAATAAAAGAAAAACAAGAGAAAGAAAAAAAACAGAGAACATAAATGACAGAAAAAAATAGGAAATATAATTAATAAATTTAAAAATACTTAAAATTATATAAAAGTATGAAATAACAAGTAGTGACAGGAATCCAAACAAGCCAACATAGAAGGCAGTACAAGTGAAGTAAAGTCATATATGAAAAAGACTAAAACTTCACCTTGCCTAGATGTTTGACATATAGATAATTCTTTCAAGTACTTCAAGTTTTAAAATCAGTCAGGTATCAGAGATGTGGCCAATGTCCAAGCCTTGAATATGTATCTTCTGACTGGTTTTGCTGGTGGAGGCAACTTCCGAAATACTGGGTACAGCATTGAGGTGGAGGTTGTGTATTTGGATTTTCCAAAGTCTAGGTGAGTCTCTTGTTTAAAAAATCTGTGTGGAGCTGTTACTGCAACTTACTCATTCAAACTTTGCCCATTCTCTCTTCATCTGGCTCTGGGTATCCTTATCAGGGCCTGTGAGATTTTTGTGTTACCTGGGTATTGTGTGAATTCCAGCCCAGTTGCTGGATCCCTTTCTGGCACAGTCTGTAGTTTTATGTGCTCTTGGGGTTTTCTTCCTATATGGGGAGAAGCAATGCAGGCTGGTGTTAATCACAAAATGTTACCCTACCCTCCTTTTCAGGCATAGAGCTAAGTGACTCTGGAGATTTCATGACTGGCCCAGGAACCTGTGGGTCTCCTAGCTTTACAGATGGGATGGTGCTGGGATATCCTGTCATGATTTAGATGTGAAGTGTCTCCCAAAAGCTCACATGTGAGACAATGCAAGAAAGTTCAGTGGAGAAATTATTGAGTTGTGAGAGTCTTAACCCAATCAATGAATTAATTCCCTGATAGGGATTAACTGAGTGGTAACTGAAGTGGTAGGGTGTGGCTGGAGGAGATGGGGATTGGGGCGTGGCTTTGGGGTATATGTTTGTATCTGACAAGTGGTCTCTCTCTCACTTTCTGCTTTCTGATTACATTGTGAGCTGCTTTCCTCTGTTAAACTCTTCCACCATGATGTTCAGCCTCACCTCAAGCCCTGAGGAATGGAGCTAGCCTTCTGTGGACTAAGACCTCTGAAACCATGAGCCTTCAAATAAACTTTTTTCCCTAAAATTGTTCTGGTCAGATTTTTTAGTCACAGCAGCAAAAAAGCTGACTAAAACACATCCCTGACCAGTGAATCTGGACTTTCTCTGGCATGGGTAGAATACTTCAACAGGGAAATTTTAGTATGCAGATAGAAACACTGTGTACATAGACATTGGAGTCTTTCTATTTGTGTTCCCTCTGCCAGACGTAATGTTTAACAGGATTTAGGCTTGAAGTTCCTCTTCACTGGTACAGGTGGGAGTTTTCCATGCCCTCAAGGTTTTCTTGTGATGCTCAGGGAAAAAGCACCATGTGCTGGGGTTGATCACAAAGACTTTACCCTCCCCTCCTCTGGTGAGGACCTAGGTGGCTCTAAAAATTCCAGAACTAACCTGGGAACCTGTGGATTCCCTCATATTGCAGAGAAGCTGGTGCCATTATGTCCACTTTCCAGCAGACCGAACCTTCTTTGGTATTGGCAGTGCACTTTGTGTGCCCCCAGGAAGCTTCCATGCATGAGGGAAGATGCCAGGGTACCCAAATAGTGCAGTGGGTTCTGCTACATTCTCTCTGCTGACCAATTTTTGTTTGTTCGTTTTAGGCTTACAGTGATTTCAGTATATAAACTATTCAGATGGCTTGCTACCTACAGGTCAGTCATGAAGGTAGATGAAGGTAGATGAAGATACAGGAGATTATATTTCCCTATGATTCAGGCTTAAGAAACAAGACTCAGCCCCAACAAGATGGCTTCCTTCCACAGTTCTCTGCTTATACTTGGAGAAAAATGGAGTAATTATCACACAGCTGCCCACTATGCAGTTCTGGTTTCAGCTAAATTCAGACTGACTTTTCACTCTGACACTGTTTTTGTCATAATTTTGTTAGATATGACTTTCTTTCTCTCCCTTTGTGTGATCACCCTCCCCCCCCAACCTGCCCTGAAGCTGGCCATGGATACAGCTTCATACCTGATTAAAATTCTCTCTCGTTTCCAGTAACTATAGTCTCTGATTTTTTCCAAGTCTCTGACTGTTCCAAATTGAGTCTCAGTACATTCCCTCAATCACCCACCTCATGCGTAGTTATTCTCTGGTTATTTTGTTTCCTAACTTCAGAGGAGCAGGGACATAAAGCCTGCTTCTATGCAGACATTTTCTGAATCCTCCAGAGTGCTTCCTCCCTAGGGACTTTATTATTCCTTTAAAAATGTAATGCTGAAGGACTTGAAAAATTTCTGAGCTCATTTTATTATGAATATACCTCCCAGTCATGCACAAGATGTCAATTTGAGTATAGAAACACAAGGAGTCTCTGATGTGTACACTATTTGAGTCTAGGATTCTGGTTTAAGATAGTGAGGTTTATCTGAATCTCAATGAGTCCTTCACATTTTGGAGGGTGATTTATTATCAAAACCAACTGGGAAAACATCTGGTTCAAACAGTTTAATTTATTACTCATTGCAACAGGGAAAACAGATACCATAGGGAACCAATGGCATCTCAGGAAGACAGCATGAGAGGACCCTTCTAGGATTTGGGCTTTTGTGAGTTGATTTTGGGAAAAGCACAGGGAAACAGGGTTTTTTCCTGGATTGGAGTTTTAAAAAACAAAGCAGCTTGATTGGGGAAAATTCATATATTATACAATTCATCCACTTAAAGTGCACAATCCAATATGGTTTTTAGTATGTCTGCAGTGTTATTCAGCCATCCCCGCAATCAACTTTAGAGCTCCTTCTTTGCCTAAGAATGAAGCTTCATAGACAATAGTGGTCATTTCTAATTTCTTTCTCCTTTACCTATTCCCGTGGCTCCAGAATATTACTTATCTACTTTCTGTCTCTATATGTTTGCCTTTTCTATGTCACTACATGCTTATCAAAATAGCTATTATAAAAAGGAAAATGAACAATTGTTGGTGAAGCTGTAGATAAAAGGGAAACTTTGTACACTGTTGGTGGAATATAAATTAGTACAGACATTATTGAAAATAATATTCCTCAAAATATTAAAAATGAAAATTCAGTATGAGCCAGTAATACTAATACTGTATATATATCCAAAGGAAATAAAATCAGTATGTTAAAAAGATATCTGCACTCTCGTATTTATTACAGAACTAGTCATAATTCCTAAGATATGGAATCATCCTGGGTATCCATCAATGCACAGATGTATAAAGAAAATGTATATGTACAAGAGAATACTACTGAACAATAAAAATCAGTATCCAATATTTGTGTCAAAATGGATGGAATTGGAGGATAATAGGTAAAGTGAAATAAGCAAGAAACAGAAAGAGAAATACTGTATGATTTCAGTCAGATGTGGAATCTTAGGAAGCTGATCTCATAGAAGGATATATTTGAAGAGTAGTTACCAGAGGCTTAAATAGTTATAGGAGGATCTGGAGATGGGGAGATGTTGGTCAAAGGATATGTAATTATAACTAAGTTATAATAAAAGTAGTATAAATATAAACTGCTAAAAAGCAGAAATAATTCTATGATTAGGTACCTTAGTTAATCTTATCCTTCTACTTAATTACTACCCCCAAGTTCACTTTCCAGTTCAGTCTCAAGTGTTTCATGCTGCTAGTTCCCTCTCCCAGTGACAGTTTTCCTTCCCTGCAGTTCCCTTCACCCTATGATGTCCTCATCCTGTAGAAGGGGCACTAATAGAAGAGGTCCAGAGCAGGGTCTTTAAAAGATGGGGTGAAGAGCTATCACTCCTGAATTTAAGAACAATATTGAGTAGTGTGTTGAATATTTCTAAATATGGTTAACTTAGATTTGAAAAATTTTTTGGAATAAGATTTAGACAACTTTTCTTACAACTTTGTATATTGCAAAGAAATAACAGCATTTTTTTTCTAAAAATCATTTTATTAATGCTTTCCATATAATTTGAAAATAAATGCATGTATTTATTACCATAATGATAATGATGATGATGATGACAATGATAATGAGTACTAGTAGTAGTAGTGGTAGTCATAGTAATGGAGGTGGTTAGTCACAATAAAGCCTCTATAAACCACATCTAACTACAACTACTGGTAGGAATTAAAAATATATTTAGTAATTAGCAGTAGTTGAATTGGCAAAGCAGTAAACATTAAGATATCAGAGTTGATTCACAAAATCCAAACTAGAGAACTGGATTAATTCAGAAATTCAGTTTCATACACTAGATACCATATGGCAAAGGAATCCAGTCATTTGGAGACTAGATCTGAAGGGCAAGAGAGCCTTTATTGTTACTATGGAGCTACAGTAACAAAAACAGCATGGTATTGGCACCTAAAGAGCTATGAAGATCAATGGAATAGAAGACATAGGGACAAACCCACATATATACAGTTATCTCATACTAGACAAAGGTGAAATAAACATACATTGGAGAAAAGATAGCCTCTTCAGCATATGGTGCTGGGAAAATTGGAAATCCATATGTAGCAGAATGAAATTAAACCTTTATCTCTCACCCCGTACAAAACTCAACTCAAAGTGTATCAAGGATTTAGGCATTTAGGACCAGAGACCCTGCACCTAATAGAAGAGAAAGTATGGCCAACTCTCTGTCATGTCGGCTTAGGTACCAATTTCCTCAACAAGTACAAGAAGTACTATCAAGAATCAATAAATGAACAGGTATAAAGACACGAATTGGTGTGAATATACTATGCATACAACCAGAGATATGAAAAATTGTGCTCTTTATGTGTAATAAGAATTGAAATGCATTCCACTGTCATATATAAATTTAAAAAAAGAATCAGTAAATGGGATGGAATCAAACTAAAAAGCTTCTTTACAGCAAAGGAAACAAGAACGTGAAGAGAGAGCCTACAGAATGGGAGAAAAATCTAGGCCACCTGCACCTCAGATAGAGCATTAATCTCCAGAATATGCAAAAACTCAAAACACTTAACAACAAAAAATCCCCCCCCCAAATAACCCAATCAATAAATTGGCAAATGAACTGAACAGACACTTCACAGAAGAAATACAAATGACCAACAAATATCTGAAAACATGTTCAACATCTCTAGCAATTAGAGAAATGCAAATTAAAACTATACTGAGATTCTGTCTTACTCCTGTCAGAATGGCAATTAGCAAGAATACAAGTAGCAATAAATATTGGTGAGGATATGGGGGAAAATTACACTCATACATTGCTGTGGGACTGAAAATTGATGCAACCCCTATGGAAAGCAGTATGGAGATTCCTCAGAAAACTTGGAATGGAACCATTATTTGACCCAGTTTTCCCATTCCTCAGTTTATACCCACAGGACTTAAAATCACCATACTACATTGATGCAGCCAAATCAATGTTTATAGCAGTTCAATTCACAATTGCTAAGCTATGGAACCAACCTAGGTGCCCTACAGTAGATGAATGGCTAAAGAAAATGTGGTATATATTCACAATGGAATATTAGCCATAAATAAGAATGAAATTATGGCATTTGCCAGTAAGTGGATGGAACTGTTGACTATCATGCTAAGTGGAATAAGCCCATTCTAAAACAACAGAGACTGAATGTTTGCTGTGATATATAGATGCTAACACAAAGTAAGGGTGGGGGAGAGAAGAATAACAGTTCATTGGATTAGACAAAGGAGAATGAGGGAAAGGGAGGGGGTTGTGAATAGGAAAGAGTAGAATGAATCGGACACAATTTTCCTATGTTCATATATGAACACATGACCAGTGAAATTACACATCATGTATAACCACAAGCATACAATGTTATACTCCATATATGTATAATATGTCAAAATACACTCTACTATCATGTATATCTAAAAAGGACAAATAAAAATTTTAAAAAGAGCCTTTATTGGAGCTGGGCACAGTGGTACACACCTATAATCCCAGCGGCTCTGGAGTCTGAGGCAGGAGGCCTCAGGAAAAAAAAAAAAAAA
>NW_026000255.1:1218659-1234387 GCF_001458135.2 Marmota marmota marmota | reverse complement strand
TGGGGATAGTAGAGGATAGGAAAGGCAGCAGAATACAACAGACACTAGTATAGCAACATGTAAATCAATGGATGTGTAACTGATATGATTCTGCAACCTGTATACGGGGTAAAAATGGGAGTTCATAACCCACTTGAATCAAAGTGTGAAATATGATATATCAAGAACTATGTAATGTTTTGAACAACCAACAATAAAAAATTAAAAAAAATGTAAATCAGATTATATGATTACTCTGTTTTACACAAGAAGACTGTCTTTAGGCTAAGAATAAAATCACAACATATTACCAAGACTTAATAGGCCTTTCATAATCTGGCCCATATATCCTTAATCTCATCTGGTTATATGCTCCCATTTGCTCACTGTTTCCTCAGTCTTTGCTTGGCTAAGTATTATGGACATTAAGAATGGAAACATATCACATGTCTGTAACTAGGAAATGTTTCAAGCTGGGGATAGCACCTTGAGATAAGATTTAAAGGTTCAGTAGAATTTCAACAAGTGGAGATGAGGTGTGGTAGGCAGAGTGTACTAGCGAGATGAATTTGGAGGGAAGAATGCATGGAGATGCTCAAGGAACATCAACTGATCCAGTTTGGTTAGGGGTTAATGAATATCAAGGATAATGGAAACATATGGTTAGAAAGGTAAATTGGGTCCAAATCACAAAAGCTCTTAGGGCTATGTGAAAGATTTTGGACATCATTTTGGAGGAGATTTGGAGCCATTAATGTTTGTACATCAGCTTTTCACTTCAAGTAAAGGAAAACACCAATTCACATAGATGCAAACAATACAGAAATTTACTTTCATATATAACACTACAGCTAGAAGTTAGGCTAGCTCTAGGTGTATTTCAGGACTTTTAATCTATTTCTGTATGATTCTGTTAGATCTGCCCCTTCACTGATTAGAGTTATACTCAGACTTGTAATTAGATAGCTTCAGGCAATTTATCCCAAAATATTAACATTAGAGGGATACCAAATGACCATTTCATCTAGTTTTACCTTTACAGTAAAAGGCGAAAGATTTATACGATCTGAAGAGAAACCAGAGTATTAGTTTTACCTTTACAGTAGGAGGAATACTTTCCTACATGCTTTCCCAGAAGTCCTCCCTAAAGCCTCATTGCCTATTGTTCCAAGCCCCACTGACCTCTCTACCAGTTACTGACAAGGGGATTCAGATAACTATGATAGGCTTATACCAAATGCTATTTACTTTTTATAAATGCTATTTATTTCAGCCAGGCATGAAATTGACTTCCTATGAAGCCCATCCTATGTAGAACAGAGGCAAATACATGAATAAAGTGAAGGTTCTGTTAGGCAGGAGGAAAGAACAGGATAAAATACTGGAGATGTGACTAACTGTGTCACTAAATATTTTTGAACAAGGAATGGCATGATCAGAATTGGTGTTTGGAAGACTACTATGAAGTATGAAAGAGACTAAAGATTAGAAAATGAGTTAAAAGCTTATTAGTTCTGCAGTTGCCCAAGATCTGGTTATGATGAGCTATGGAAGTAATGGCAGTAAAAGTGAGAAAGAGGAAAGATTTGTAAGATAAGGCAGAAGTAGACTTCAGGTTATTTGGTAGTTGATTCAAATACCAATATTCTACCAGTCTCTTGCTAGTGTACCCGCTTAAGCACCTTAGAATCTTTTCTTAAATATTTACCCTTATCTTTTCTTCACTTAGATTCCACAAATTATATTTTTACCAAAGGATCCTAGTAGAATGCGCAGTATTCCCTCTCTTACTTAGTTCCAGAGCACTTACTAACAGAGCAATAATGGTGGAACTGTGCTCAGCTAATTAACATTCTCCCTTGCTAGGTGTGGGCATATTACTAAAGTAAGATAAGATGTCAAAGTAATTGTTGCATGCTACTGCTGGAGAGTCCTTTTTTGTCCTTTCTTCCTTTGCTCCTTCCTGATCCCTGGAAAACCTGTCATCCTAAAGATACTCTGAAGAGGAGAGCCTTGTGATATGATGGTAGAACCTATGTCTCTTACAAGCACAATGCTACAAACCAACCCCAAACAGCCTTCTCCCCAGCTTCTTTTATATGAAATAAGTAAGACTCTTTTTAGGCAACTGTCACTTGAATATTCCTGTTGATTGTAAAAAAGAAATCTAATCCTCCTTGGTATAAACTGTGGTTTTATAAATGAAGCAGAGTATAAACCACAAAGAAACAAATTAATAAAGAGATAAATGTAGCTTATTGGATTGAGGGACAGGATAAAATTAAATAATATTTTAAGGTTTGGGGACAACAGTTGGAAAACTCCCACATGATTAAAAAAAACTGTAAAACAACTTGCATCAGGAACATGTGCAACATTATTCTATAAGTGTAAAGAGTACAGTATTAGGATTTGAAACTCCTGGGAAGCAGTACTACCTGTCACCAAAAGCAAGCTGTATGATATTGAGCAAGTTATTCAATCTTCCTGAATCCTTGTCTATAAAACAAAACAATTCGTCACCACCTCACATACATAGAAGTGGTAACTTTATTATTCCCATGAATCTGGAGCACCATTTTTTTCTCCCCAAAAACTATAAAATTAACTGTAGTTAAATTATAATTCTTTTCTGGATGGGACTCTCTATAAAGTATCATTATGATGGATTAGGTTCAATCAATTCAACAGCTGTGGGGGTGGAAATCCTGACAGATGTTTAGTAGGGAATGAAATGCTTCTGACTTCCTTTTTAAGTGCCTCCTGTAAATTCTGAATCACTTCCCTCAGACCTTTCCTTTTATTCAGGTCAGCATTCTTTCCTGTGAAGATGCCAGCAACAGTCTTCCTTTCCTGGGGTCAGTAACCCCATGCTGCCAGCTAGTATGACTGCCTTTTGTTCACAGAGATAAAGCCCCCTGCCTGAAGCTGTGGGCCTTGGTGAAAACCATTGATGATTTTTTTTTTTCAATTTTCACTCATGTCCTGTGTACCAGACATTTAGGGGGGGTTGGGCTGAAGATGTGAAAGTAGATTTGGCGGTTACATGGGGCTTTAATTTTGCGATGCTTCTACTAGCATACCTTTTTTTTTTTTAATAACGTCACATACTGATATTATCAACATGCTGTCACTAATAGTCATAAATCTTTCCATAGTGAAGCTGGAGAGATTTGGAACTGCCTAGAAAAAAAGTATTTTTTAATAAATTGGCCACTCAGTATGTTGAAAAGAGATTAACTACTAACTTGCTCTATCTTATGAATATGAATATATTACCTATAGTAGGAATCATGCAAACTCCCATTTGTGTCATTTCACAAGTGTGACTTTTATCTTAAATAACAAAACTGTACTATGAATTCTATATGGGTAAGGATTTAACTATTTTCTTTGCCAGTCTACAGATAAATGGAAGAAAACTAAAGTAAAATAAGCCTCATTGTTCTAACATCTATTTTCTGAGGTCATTTCTATATCTATCCGTGTTTCGAGTGAAAAAGACTAGCATATTAATATAGATGGTACCTCGGTAGAAGCCATGGGCATTCATATTATCATAAAAGACCTCAAGTTCAGCTGAGGAAGGACTATTCATTTTTTCATCTTTTTAATGTTTTATTAGTACAATATAATTTTTATAGAATGGTGAGGTTCATTTTGAAACATTCATAAATGCATTAACATAATTGTCTCCAATTCAATCCCCAGTAATAAACCCTTCCCTTCCCTCCTAACACCCCCCTGATTCCTTTCCTCACTCTATTGTTTTCCTTCTATTGTTTTTTTTATATTTGGTACATTATACTTATACATAAAAGTGGAACTCACTGTGGTATATTCATACATGAATATAGCATAATTTGGTCAAAATTCCTTATTTCTGAAAATATAAGAGAAAACGTTTAACCCTTGACTTTCTGAGTCTGACTTATTTCACTTATCATAATGTTCTCCATCTCCATCCATTAACAAGCAAATGACATAATTTATTCTTGCTGTGGTTAGGTAAATCTCCATTGTGTATATGTGTGTGTACATGGATGTGTGTGTGTATGCATGTATGTATATGTGTATATGTGTGTGTGTATTACATTTTCTGTATCCACTTGTCTGTTGACACGAGTGAGGCTGGTTCCCTGACTTGGCTGTTGTGAATTGTGCTGCAATAAACATTGGTATGCATGTGTCACTATAGAGTGCTTATTTTAGGTTTTCTGGATGAGTATGAAGGAGTGAGGTAGCTGGTTAAATGTTGGTTTCATTCCTGATCTTTTCAGGAATCGCCATATTGCTTTTCAAAATGGTTGTACTAATTAGCAGTCCCACCAATAATATATGAGTGTATCTTTTTTTCTGTATCCTCACCAGCAATTATTGTTATTTGTATTCTTTTTTTAAACTTTTTTTAAGAGAGAGAGAGAGAGAATTTTTTAATATTTATTTTTCAGTTTTCGGTGGACACATCTTTATTTTTTTTTTATGTGGTGCTGAGGTTCGAACCCAGCGCCCTGCGCATGCCAGGCGAGCACGCTACCGCTTGAGCCACATCCCCAGCCCCGATTTGTATTCTTGATAATAGTCATTCTAACTGGAGTAAGATTAAATCTCAATGTAGTTTTGATTTGCATTTCCCTGACTGCTAAAGATGTTGAACATTGTTTCCCATATATTTGTTGACCATTTGTGGTTTTTTTCTTTTGAGAAATATCTTTTTAGTTCTTTTGCCTAATTATTATTTGTTTGTGTGTGTTAAGTTTTTTTTTTTTTTGAGTTCTTTAAAAATTCTGAAGTTTAATCTCCTATTTGATACCTGGCAAAGATTTTCTCCCAATCTGTAGGTTCTCTCTTGACACTCTTGTTTTTGTGTGCTGTGAAAAAGCTTTTTGATTTGAAGCCATCCTACTTATTAATACTTGTTTTTATTTCTTGAGTACTAGGAGTCTTATTAACAAAGTTGGCACCTGTGCAAATATGTTGGAGATGTGACCCTATGTTTTCTTCTAGCAGTTGCAGTGTTTCTGGTCCAATTCTTGGGTCTTTGATACATTTTGGGTTGATTTCCGTACAGGGCAAGAGAAGGGATCTAGTGTCATTATTCTTTTTAAATTTTTATATTTTTAGATATACATGTCAGTAGAGGTTATTTTGACATATATACATGGAGTATAACGTATTCTAATATGGATCCCATTACATGATATGGAGTTTCACTGGTTGTGTATTCATATATGAACATAGGAAAGTTATGTCTGATTAATTCTACTGTTTTTCCTATTCACATCCCTCTTTCTTTCTTCATTCTCTTTTGTTTAATCCACTAAACTTCTATTCTTCACTCCCCCGTGCCCCATTGTATGTTAGCATCCACTATCAGAGAGAATATTTGGCCTTTTTTTGGGGGGGATTGGCTTATTCCACATAGCATGATAGTCTCCAGTTCCATGCATTTACTGGTGAATTCCAAAATTTCATTATTCTTTATGGCTGAGTAATATTCCATTGTGGATATATACTAAATTTTCTTTAGCCATTCATCTGTTGTAGGGCACCTAGGTTGGTTCCATAGCTTAGCTATTCTGAATTAAGCTGCTATAAACATTGATTTGGCTGCATCAATGCAGTATGGTGATTTTAATTCCTTTGGGTATATACCAAGGACTGAGATAACTGGGTCAAATGTGATTTCATTGCAAATCTTCGGATGAATCTCCATATTGTTTACCATACTTGTTGTTCCAATTTTCAGGCACACCAGTAATGTTTGGGTATACTTTGGGTATACTTTTTCCCCCAATTCCTTATCAGCATTTATTGGTTATTTGTGTTCTTGATAATTGCCATTCTGACTGGTGTGAGATGGAATTTTCATGCAGTTTTAATTTGCAATTCTCTAATTGTTAAAGATGTTGAACATTTTTTTTATATATCTGTTGACCATTCATACTTGAACTGAGAAGATGGAACTATCTCCCATGTTCTTGGATAGGCAGAATTAATATTGTCAAAATGGCCATACTATCAAAAGTGCTATACAGATTTAATGTAACTCCTATTAAAATTCTAATGACATTCTTCTGAGAAAAAGCAGTTATAAAATGCATTTGGAAAAATAAGAGGCCCAGAATTACCAAAGAAATCATTAGTAAGAAAATAGAAGCAGAGGACATCACAATATCAGACCATAAATTATACTACAGAAATATAGAAGTAAAAATAGCATGGTATTGGTCCCAAAACAGACATGAAGAACCAATGGAATAGAAGACACAGAGATAAACCCACATATATATTGTTATCTCATACTGGACAAAGGGGCCATAAGTATACATTGGAGAAAAGATAGCCATTTCAACAAATGGTGCTGGGAAAACTGGAAATCCACATGTAGCAAAATGAAATTGAACCCCTATCTCTAATCCTGCACAAAACTTAACTCAAAGTGGATCAAAGACCTAGGCATTAGACCAGAGACCCTGTGCTTACTAGAAGAAAAAGTAGGCCCAACTTTCCATCATGTCAGCTTAAGAACCAATTTCCTCAACAGGACTCCTATAGTGCAAGAAGTAAAATCAAGAAACAATAAATGGGATGGTATCAAACTGAAAAGCTTCTTCACAGCAAAGGAAACAATCAAGAATGTGAAGAGAGGGCTGGGGTTGTGGCTCAGTGGTAGAGCAGTTGCCTAACATGTGTGAGGTCCTGGGTTCAATCCTCAGCACCACATATAAATAAAAAAATAAATAAAATAAAAATCCATTGACAACTAAAAAATATGTTTAGAAAAAGAGGGTGAAGAGACAGCCTACAGGATGGGAGAAAAATCTTTGCCAACTGCACCTCAAATAGAGCATTAATCTCCATGATATATAAATAACTCAAAAAACTTAACACTTAAAAAAAATAACCCAATCAATAAATGGGCAAACTAACCGAATAAAGGCTTCACAGAAGTTTCATTCTTCTACATATGAAAATCCAGTTTTCCTAGCACCATTTGTTAAAAATGGTATCTTTTTCCCAATATATGTTTTTAGCAACTTTGTCAAGGATTAGATGACTGTATCTATATGGATTTGTCTCCATGCCTTCTATTCTGGTCTTCATGTCTGTTGTCATGCCAATACTAGGCTGTTTTTTGTTATATAATTTGAGATCAGGTATTGTGATGCCACCAGCATCACTCTTTTTTTGCTCAGTACTGATTTGTCTATTCTTTTATTCTTCTATATTAATTTTAGCATTTTTCCTATCTCCATGAAGAATGCCATTAGTATTTTTATGGGTTTTGCATTAAATCTATATATCAGTTTTGCTAATATTATCATTTTGACAATATTTATTCTGCCTATCCAAATTCATGGTACGACTTTGCATCTTCTAAGGTCTTATTCATTTTCTTTTGTGTTCTTTGTTTTTCACTGTAGAAGTTTTTCACTTCCTTGGTTAGATTTATTCCCGAGTTTTTTTCTTTTCTTCCTTTCTTCCTTTCTTCCTTTCTTCCTTTCTTCCTTTCTTTCTTTCTTTCCCGTAATCCTGAATTTATTCTCATCAGATTTACTATAGGAAGGTTATTGATTTTTCTATGCTGATCTTATAAGCCGCTACATTTCTGAATTTATCAGATCTAGAAGTCTTTTGCTTATAGTATTCATAGTATTCTGGGTCTTCTAAGTATAGAATAATGTCATCAGCTAACAGAGATAATTTGACTCCTTTTTCAATTTTATTCTTTTAATTTCCTTCTCCTGCCTGATTGCTCTGGCTATAATTTTTTTTGTAATTTTTTAAAAAATTAATTTGTTCTAATTAGTTATACATGACAGTAGAATTCTTTTTTACACATTTTACACAAATGGAACACAATTTCTCATTCCTCTGGCTGTACATGGTGCAGAGTCACACTAATAGTGTAATCATACATGTTTATAGGGTAATAATGTCTGTCTCATTCTACCCTCCTTCCCATCCTCACTGCCCCACCCCTCCCCTCACTCCCTTCTACATAATCCAAAGTACCTTCATTTTTCCCTACCCACCCCTCCATGGATCAGCATCTGCTTATCAGAGAAAGCATTTGGCCTTTGGTTTTTTGGGGGGATTGGGTTTTTTCACTTAGCATGATAGTTCTATCCATTTACCTGCAGATGCAATCATTTCATTCTTCTTTAAGCCTAAGTAATATTCCATTGTGTGTATGTACACATTTTATTTATCCATTCATCTGTTGAAGGGCATCTAGGTTGGTTCCATAGTTTAGCTATTGTGAATTGAGCTGCTATAAACATTCATGTGGCTGTGTCACTGAAGTAGGCTGATTTTAAGTCTGTCTACAGTTTCAAGAACTATGTTGAATGGGAGTGGGGAGAGTGGATATCTTTGTCTTATTCCTGACTATAGAGGATATGCTTTCAGTTTTTCTCTAAAGTATAATGATGGCTTTGTGTTTGACATTTATAGCCTTTATGATATTGAGGTATGTTCTTTCTGTCCCTAATTTTTTTGATGTTTTTTTTTAACATGAATGGGTGCTGGATTTTGTCAAATTCTTTCTCTACATCTGTTGAGATAATCATGTAATTTTTGTCCTTAATTGTATTCGTGTGATGAATTGCATTTATTGATTTGTATAATTTGAAGCAATCTTTCATTCCTGGAATGAAACCAACTTTATCATGATGTGTCATCTTCTTAATGGGTTTTTGAATGTGGTTTGTTAATATTAAGAATACCTGTATCTATGTTCATCAGGGGTATGTGTGTGTAGTTTTCTTTCCTTTATGTGTCTTTCTCTGGTTTTGCTACCTGGGTGATTCTGGCTTCATAGAACTAATTTTGTAGTGCTCCCTCCCTTTCTATTTCATGGAATAGGTTCAGGATGATTGGCATTAGTTCTTTAAAGGTTAGGGTAAAACTCAACTGAGAATCTCTCTAGTCCTGGGCTTTACTTTTTTGGGAGCCTTTTTACCACTCATTCAGTCAGTCTCATTTCTTAATATTGGTCTATTTATGTTTTATATGTTCCATTTGTTAAATCTGGGTAAGTCATGTATGACTTAGAAATATGACTAGAAATTTGTTAATATCTTCTAGATTTTTCACATTTTTGGAATATGTTTTCAAAAGTTGCTAATGATCCTCTACTAATGATCCAGGCATTAAATGTCTGTAGTGATATATCCTTTTTCATCTCATATTTTTCTTGGGGTGAGGGGGTTAACCAGGGATAGAACTCAGGGGCACTTGACCCTAAGCCACATCCCCAGCCCTATTTTGTATTTCATTTAGAGGCAGGGTCTCACTTAGTTGCTTAGCACCTCACTTTGCTGAGGTTGGCTTTAAACTCCTGCCTCAGCCTCCCAAACCACTGGGATTACAGGCATGCACCAGTGCACCCGGCCCATCTCATGTTTTTGATTTGCGTTTTCTTTCTCTTTATTTTGGTTAGTTTGATTAAGGATTTATCAATCTTGTTTATATTTTCAAAGACCAATTCTTGGTTGCAGTGGCCCTTTTTATTGTTGTTTTTAATTCTCAATTTTATTGTTTTAGCTCTGATCTTAATTATTTACTGTTTTCTACTGGTTCTAGAATTGGCTTGAGGAAGGACTTTTATGTATTCCAGGTGGAGGTCAGTCCTGGAAGACACAGTGTATCAGGATAACAAATAAGTGTAATAAGAATTTAATCCCTGTAGATTTTAGCCTCTTTGGTACAAATAAGAACACAGACATACATGAGAGATCAAATTATTATATTCCATGTAGACTTCTACATATCCTACTCACCTCAAATTCAGTTTGTGTAACGCAATGTTTATTTCTTAAATTACAAAATATGTACTCATTATAAGATGATTAAAAATATATAACTAAATGAAGTAGAATAAAACTGACCTTTACTTTTGTCTTCATTCTACTCTTCTCTCTTAGTATACCATTCTTAATAGTTTGGTTTGTGTCTTTGCAGGACTTTTTTATGTTCATTGACATAAACATATAAACATGAATTTTATTTTTTTCTTAGTATTTTAGTTTTGTGGTTATTGGAAATGGGATTATTTTCTTTCTGTTTTAGTTGTTGATGGAACTTTTATTTATTTATTTATATGCAGTGCTGAAAGTTGAACCCAGTGCCTCACACCTGCTAGGTAAGTGCTCTACCACTGAGCCACAACCCCAGGCCCTGGGATTGTTTTCTTGATTTCTATTTCAGGAATTTCACTGCTAGCATGTTGAAATGCTACTGTTCTTTCTTTGTATGTTGATTTTATACCCTAAAACAATTAATTTATTAATTTAAACAATTTTTTAGTGGAGTCTTTGGAATATACACACACATACACAAATATATACTCACATGTATATACACATGTATGTATATATGTGTGTGTGTGTACACACACACACACATAAAATCATGTTTTCAGCTTAAGGCTTCACTAAATTGCTGAGGCTGCCTTTGAACTGGCAATTCTCATGCCTCAGCCTCCAGAGCTGCTGGGATTACAGGTATGCACCACCACCTGGCTAAAATTTAACTTCTTTGTTTCCAGTTTGAATGCCTTTTATTTCTTTTCATGCCTACTTCTTCTGGCTAGTACTTCCAATATTCTTTTGAATAGAAGTGATGAGAAAAGGCATCCTTTTCTTAAAGGGAAGGCCTTCAACTTTTCCCATTTCAGTATATGTACATTTGTCATTTAAGGCCTTTATTGTATTGTGGTACATTCCTTCTATAACTAATTTGCTCATATTTATATCATGAAGGGACATTATATTTTGTCAAATGATTTATCCGCATCTACTGAGATGATCATATGATTTTTCCCCTTCATATGCATCACGTTAATTGACTTGTGTATGTTAAACCATCCTTGCTTGCATCCCTAGGATGAGACTCACTTGGTCATACTGAATAATTTTTAAATGATCTATTGAATTTTGTTTGGTGGTATTTTATTGAGAATTTTACATTTGTGCTTATCAGGATATTGGCCTGTAGTTTGAATTTTAGTTGTGTCGTTGTCTAGTTTCAGTACCAAGGTAATGCCAGCCTAGTAGAATAAATTTGAAAAAATTCCTTCCTCTTTGATTTTTTTTTCTGAAGAGTTTCAGAAGAATTGGTATTAGTTCTTCTATAAATATTTAGTAGAATTCAGCAGTGAATTCATCAGGTCCTGAGTTTTTATTTCATGGGAGACTTTCTTTTTTAAATTTTTTTTAATATTTATTTTTTAGTTTTAGTTGGACACAATACCTTTGTTCTATGTATTTATTTTTATGTGGTGCTGAGGATCGAACCCAGGGCCTCGCATGTGCTAGGCGAGCACTCTGCTGCTGAGCCACAATCATAGCCCTTTATGGGAGACTTTCTAAATGACACAATATTGTTGCTTATTATTGGTCTGTTCACATATTCTAGTTCTTCATACTTCCATTTTAGTATATGTCCCAAAACATATCCATTTCACCCAGGTTATCTAATATCAGAAATGTGAAAGATATATTTTATCTTTATTTGAGTCTGCTCTCATTTTTTTAGTATTTTTTTAGTTGTAGATGGACACAATATCTTTATTTTATTTATTTATTTTTTCATGTGGTACTGAGGATGGAACCCAGTGCCTCACACATGCAAGGCAAGTGCTCAACCACTGAGCTACAACCCCAGCCCCTCTTCTCTCATTTTTTTCTTAGACTAGCTAAAGGTTTGTTAATTTTGTTTATCTAAAAAAACAACTCAGTTTCTCATTTGTTTATATAAACAACAACTCTTTCTCATTTATCTTTTGTATTTTTAGACAATTTTTTTATTTCTTCTCTAACATTTTTATTTTATTCCATTAGTTTTATATTTAGATTGTTCTATTTTTTTTCTGCCTCCTTGAGGTATAATGTTAGGTTGTTTATTTGAGATCTTTTTTCCTTTTTGATTTAGGAATTTATTAGACCTTTCCTATTAGTACTGCTTTTGCTGTACCCCATTGATTTTATTATGTTGTGCTTCCATTTTTATTTATCTCAAGAAATTTTTAAATTTCCCTTTTACTTTCTTCTTTGACCTCTTGGTTGTTCAGGAGCATATTATATAATTTCCAAAATTTTTAAAGATTCCAAAGTTCCTCCTATTATTTGCCCCCTATTTGTAGTGCTGCATTATGATTATACATACTAGAGGGATTCATTGTAAAATATATATGCACACAATATAACAATACAGTTTTGCAAATATTATTCTACAGTACTTTCCTTTTTCCTTCCCTCCTTCTTCCCCCTGGCCCCTTTTCTCTACTCTACTGGTCTTCCTTCTATTTTCATGAGATTCCTCCCTCACCTTTATTTTCTTCTTTCATCTCTAGTTTCCACACATTAAAGAAAACATACAATAGTTGACTTTCAGAGTTTGGCTTATTTTACTTGACATTATGCATTAATGTTTTGTCTATTTTTTCTGTAAATGCCATTATTTCATTCTTCTCTATAGAATGGAAGAAAACATTTGTCAGCTACTCTTCTGACAGAGGATTAATATTCAGAACATAAAGAACTCAGAAACTTACCAACAAACCCTCAAATAATTCCAATCAATAAATGTGCAAATGAATTAAGCAGATACTTCTCAACAGAGTACAAATGTACAACAAATATATGAAAAAATATCCAACATCCTTAACAATTGGAGTAATGCAAATCATCCTATACTGATGTCTAGTTTTATGCCATTGTGCCCAGTGATGATACTTGAAATTATTGAAGTTTTCTTAAATTTTTTAAGATTTTTGTTTTTTTCTTTTCAAAATATTTTTTAGTTGTAGATGGACACAATATCTTTATTTTATTTTTATGTGGTGCTGAGGATTAAACCTAGTGTCTTCCACATGTGAGGCGAGCACTCTACCACTGAGATACAACCCTAGTCCAAGACTTTTGTTTTCTAATATATGAACTGGCCTAGAGTATGTTCCATGTGCTGTTGAGAAGAATGTACATTCTGCAGATGTTGGGTGAAATTTTCTATAAATGTCTGTTAGGTCTATTTTATAAACAGTGCAGTTCAAATCTGATGTTTCTTTGTTGATTTTATGTCTGTATTGTTTTTCTATTACTGAAAGTGGTCTGGCATAGCCCCTCCTATTATTTTACTGAAGTCCGTCTCTCCCTTTAGATCTTATAATATTTGTATGACATATTTGAGTATTCTATTGTAGGATAAATATATGTTTACAATATTTATATCTTTAACCTTGTTGACCCCTTTACTATTATAAAATAATCTTTTTTTTTCTCTTTTCACAGGTTTTCAATTATTTTGATCACAGGGAAATATAGCTATTCCAGCTATATTTTATTTTCCATTTGCATAAAATATAATTTTACATTCCTTTGCTTTGGGTCTATGTGTATGCTTCAAAGGTAAAATGAATCTCTTATAAGCAGAATATATTTTCTCCTATTTAGCCACTCTACATCTGTCAAATGGAGGTATTGATCCATGTATATTCAAGGTTATTATGGATAGATAAAGACTTAATTCTTCCATTTTGTTAACTGTTTTCTGGTTATTTTGTACATTTTTTATTCCTTTCTTCCCCTATTCTTTTTTGCCTCTCTGTTTTGGTGGTTTTTCTGTAATGATAAACTTTAATTCCTTTCTCTTTCTCTTTTCTGTACCTGCTGGAATTTTGTTCTTTGTAGTTACTCTATTGCTTCTGATTAAAAATCTCACAGATAAAATCAACTATTTAAAGCTTAAGACAGCTTTATTTTGATTCCATGCTAATACTCTGGACTTTTACACTTCTTTCCACAATTTGTAAGTACATCTTCTTATATTGTGTTTCCCTTAACATTTTGTAACTATGATTATCATTGATCACCTGGATTTTTTTTCCTCTCTTCATACTATTTTATGCCACCATTACAAAAGTGGATCATTCTAAATTTAAATATGAGTTTACCACTGAGTTTTATAATTTCATATTTCCATGATATGGAACTGTTATCCTTTTTTCTTTTGGTTGAAGTATTCTCTTAAGCATCTTCTGTAAGTCCAGTCTCTTGATGATTAATGCCCTGAGCTTTTGCTTGCCTGAGGAAGACTTTTTTCCCTTTTAAGTCTTGAGGAATATCTTTGTTGGGTATGATATTATTGTTAGTTTTGAAAAATTAGTGCATTATAATTATACATAATAGTGGGGCTCATTTTTACATATTCATAAATGCATATTTTTTTTTCCATTTTAATCTCTTGTACTTCATCTTTATCTCTATCTCCCTATGATTCCTTTCCTCTACTCTATTGGTCTTCCTTTTATTTATTTATTTATTTATTTATTTATTTATATGTTTTCTCATTTATTTGGTGCATTATATTACATATGAAATTGTAATGCATTATGATATATTAATACACTCATATAGCATAATTTGGTCAATTTCATTCCCCAGTTCTTTCCCTTTCTGTCCCCTTCTTACTACCCCTTCATACCCTTCTACTCTACTCATCTTTCTTCTATCTTTATAAGATCTCCCTTTGTTATTTCTTTTCTCTTTATAGCTTTTACAAGTGAGAGAAAACATTCAACCTTTGACTTGCTGAGTCTGACTTATTTCACTTAGCATAATGCTGTCCAGTTCCATCTATTTATCAGCAAATGACATAATATTCCATTGTGTGTGTGTGTGTGTGTGTATGTATATATATTCTTTCTCCACTTATCTATTGATGGACCCTAGGCTAGTCCCATAACTTGGTTATTGTGGATCATGCTGCCAAAAACATTGGGATGCCTGTATCACAATAGTATGCTGGTTTTAGTTCTTTGGATAAATTCTAAGGAGTAGATAGTGAAGTTACATGGTGGTTCCATTTCTAATTTTTGAAGACTCTCCATACTTCTTTATAGAGCGGTAGTTTTTTTTTTTTTTTTTCCTTTGGCACTTGAAATATCACAGTCCATTCTCCCCCAGCCTACAATGTTTGTGCTACTGACAGTCAAATAGGGATTCCCTTTTATACGACTTAACTCTTTTGCTGCTTTTATAATTCTCTCTTTGTCTTTGACTTTTGATGGCTTAATTATAATGTGCTTTGGAGAAGACTGCTCTGGGTTGAATTTGACTGGGGTGCTTTATGCTTCGATGATCTTGATGTCCATATCTTTCCCAAGATGTCAGATATTTTCAACCAGTATGTTAATAAATATGCTTTCTGTGCCTTTCCTCCATCTCTTCTCCCTCTATAACTCTCATAATGCAAATATCTGTTCACTTAATTGTAGGACATGAATATTTTTCTTTACCTTTTTTCCTCTCTGTTATTACAAAAGACCTGTCTTCAATTTCAGAAATTATTTCTCCTATTTGATCTAGTTTGCTGTTGATTGTAATTTTTCAAATCAGTGAAGTCTTCCACTTTATTATTTCTGTTTAACTTGTGGTATCTATGTCCTTGTTGAATTTCTCAGGCAGATTATGAATTGTTTTTCTGACTTTTTTCAATTGTTTATAATTCCTTTTATCTCATAGAGCTTCCTTAAGATCACTGCTTTGAATTCTTTTTTCAAAAATTTTTAATTTGTTTTAATTAGTTATACATGACAGTAGAATGCATTTATGCACTTTGATATATTATACATAGACGGGATATAAATTCTCATTTTTCAGAGAGTACATGTTGCAGAATCATATTGGTCATGTAGTCACATATATACATACAGTAATAATGTCTGTTTCATTCTACTATCT
>NW_026000255.1:1209250-1218224 GCF_001458135.2 Marmota marmota marmota | reverse complement strand
GGAAAGGAAAAGCACAACCCCCCCCCCCCTTTAAAACAACTGGCAAAAAAAACACAGGAAAAAATAAAACATGACAGAAACAGCAGTGTCCTTGAAGCAAATCATGCAGTTTAAAACCAAATAGTGAATAGAAACCTATGTGAGGCAATCTCGAGCAAAAAGAGAAATGCTGGAGACATCACAATACCAGACCTCAAATTATATTACAGAGCTATTGTAATAAAAACAGCATGGTATTGGCACCAAAACAGATATGAATCAATGGAACAGAATACAAGACAAACAGACAAATCCAAATAAAAATAGACAAAGGTGCCAAAAACATTTGTTGGAGAAAAGATAGACTTTTTAACAAATGGTGCTGGGAAAACTGGATAGCCATATGTAGAAGAATGAAACTAGATCCCTATCTCTCGCTATGCATAAAAGCTAAATCAAAGTGGAACAAAGACCTCAGAATTAGACCAGAAACTCTGCAACTGGTAGAAGAATATGTAGTCCCAACATGCCAACATGTTGGCACAGGTACTGTTTTTCTTAATAACACTTTTAACATGCAATAAATGAAACAAAACAATAAGTAGGATAGCATCAGTTTAAAAAGCTTCTGTGCTGCAAAGGAAATTATTAAGATTGTGAAGAGAAAGGCCTACAGAATGGGAGAAGATATTTTGTACCTGTTCCTGGGATAAGGCATTAATGTCCAGAATATATAAAGAACCAAAAAAAAACTTAACACCAGTCCCCCACAAATAACCCAAAAATAAGTAGGCAAGAGAACTAAACAGGCACTTCTCAAAAGAAGAAATATAAATGGCCAACAAATATATGAAAATTTTTCAATATCTCTAGCAATCAGGGAAAATCAAAACTATATTGAGATTTCACATCATTCCAATCAGAATGACAGTTATCAAGAATACAAATACTAATAAGCATAGGAGAGGATTTGCTGGAAAGGGTACACTAATACATCATTGGTGAAACCACTCTGGAAAGCAATATCGAGAGTTCTCAAAAAACTAGACATAGAATCACCATATGTCCAAAAGATCTAAAGTCAGCATACTATAGGCATACAGGCACATCAATATTTATAGCAACACAATTCACAATAGCCAATATATGAAACCATAGTAGGCACCCTTTAACAGATGAATGGATAAAGAAAATGTGGTATATATACACAATGGAATATTACTCAGCCAGAAATAACAATGAAATTGTGGCATTAGCCAGTAAATTAATGCAACTGGAGACTATTGTGTTCAGTGAAATAAGCACGTCCCCAAAAGTCAAATGTTTTCACTGATATGTGGAAGCTAGTCCAAAATAAGTGGGAAAAAAAAGCAAAGGGGGGGGGGATTCCATCAACATAAAAGAAAAATCAGTTGAGTAAAGGAAATGGATTGAGGGGAGGGAAGAGTGATTGGATAAGGGAATAAATCTGACCTACCTTTCCTGTGTATGTATATGAATATACCACAATGAATCTCATCATCATGTATATCCGCAAGATACTGATATTGAAAAAATATAAATAAATAGCAGAGAAATTGTTGAGTAGAGGGAAAGGAACAGAGAGATAGAGGAGGGGATGGGAAGGGGTAGTAAAGGGGACTGAATTAGAGCAAAATATTATCCACTAATAAAGACATTTTTTTAAAAAAGACAGTGAGGCACTGGGTTCAATTCTCAGCAGCACACATCAATAATAAAATAAAGGTCCATTGACAACTAAAAAAAATTTTTTAAAAAGACAAGCAATGTAACCACCATATGACCCAGCTTCCCCGTTTCTTGATATTTACCCAAAATAATTAAAATATGCATACTATAGTGATACATGCATACCAATGCTTATAGCAGTGTAATTCACAATAGTCATGTTATGAAACCAACCCCAGGTGCTCATCAAAAGATGAATGGAAAAAGAAAATGTGATAGATATACACAATTGAGTTTTTTCTCATCCACAAAGAAAAATGAAATTATGTCATTTTCTGGTAAATGGATGTAACTGGAGAACATCATGCTAAGTGAAATAAGCCAGACTCAGAACGTCAAGGGTCAGATTGTTTTTCCCATATGTGGAAGTTAGAGAAAAATAAGCAATTTTTTTAAAAAGGGGGAATATTCAATGAAAATAGAAGGGAAAGTATTGAAGTAGAGAGTGTGATTTGTGGAGGAAGGAGGAAGGATGGGAAAGGGAAGAAATTGCAAAATGAAATTGACCAATTGATTATATGTGCATGTTTGAATATGTCACAATGAATTCCACTTTTATATATATTCATAATGTACCACTTAAAATTAACTAAGTAAAATAAAGACCAATAGGATAGAGGAAGGGGATCAGGGGGAGGGAGATGGGGAGGGAAAGAGAAAGTACTGGGGATTGAAATGGAACAAATTATATGCAAGTATGGATATGTCAAAATGAACCCCATGATTATGTATAAATATTATCCACTAATAAAGACATTTTTTAAAAAGACTGGAGGGAGACCTGTTGGAGGTCTTCATAATTACTTTGCTGAGAGATAATTTTAGGTTAACCTAATGTCATAGCAGTGGAAAGGAAATAATTAAATGCATTGGAAACTTATTACAGATATAGAACAATAGCTACATCAAAAAATCAACCTTTGTCTTAGGATTGGCATTTGAGTGTGTGTTGGTGACATTCTCCAAACAAAAACTCACATGAGGGGAATTAAATTCTTTGAGTTGGCTCTCCTATCTAAAATCCCATCCTCTCCCCATTCCCCTTTCTATTTGTTTTTAGAATTTAGCAGCAACCTGTATTTTATCATTTTTTAGTTTGCATAACTTCACTAGTATATTAACTTCCATGGAGAGACAGTTTGTTTTCTGTTGTATCTCTAGCCCCTAGAACAATGCGAAATACATACTGGTTCCTGAATAAATATTTAATAAATGAGAAAAAGGAAAAGATAGATTGAAAACCTGTACCTAGATCATAGTAAATGCTGTGGCCTCCACTCTCTAGGTCTGGAGACAAAAGAAGGCTTTGATGAAGCTATTTTGAAACCCCATACTGGTGATATCATTCACACTATCACACAGGTTAGTAATATTTATTTTATGCATGTAAATCCATTTCTCAACTTGCTCCTGAGCTCCAATGTGATTTGTCAAGCTCACATCCTGTTACCCTCTGTGCAAATTATCTGCAAGGACATTGTTAGACAGTCAATATGTACTTGAAGTACAATGGTTCCAACTGGCTTCCCCTTAGAAACTGTTTTCATTCTCAAACCAATACAGGTTTATGTAAAAGAGGCCTAGTAAAAAGGGAAAAACATGTGTTTTAGAGTATGAGAAATTGTACCTGTGTTCAAATGCTTCTTATCCATTTACTAACTATGACTTTAAAAAGTAATTTAATCTCTGTATGGTAGGGTTTTCTCATGTATCAAGTAGATATAATAATATGAATTATTTTAGTTTATGTAAATGTCTAGTATTTTGCAAGCAGTTAAAAGTGGTACCTTTGAAAAATATTAGCTAATGCTTATTTAATTCTTATACACGCTAGGCACAGAGCTAATGGACATGAACTCATATTTCCACAAAAACCTCATGAGGAGTTACTACTCTATTTCCTTAAATCTAAGTTAGCATACATTATTAAGATGAACTGTTATTTTATATACCATTGTAAAAGAAAAATGACAATTAAACTATGATACAATGCCATAAGAATAGTTTTCTAGAATGTGTAAAATGATCTCCTGTCCATTGATTTGATGTATTCCAAAAAGAATTTGGACTAAACTGAGAAAATGCCCCAAATCACAAATCATCAGGTAAACACAAATCAAAACCATAATGAGAGATCACTTAAAATGGAAAGCATGATCATTACCAGAAAACTAAAGGTAACAAGTGCTGATCACATTGCCATTATTGAAAGCCATGTGGAGTTTCCTGAAAAAATCAGAAATAGAATCCAGCAATCCCACTACTGTATATTTCCAAAGAAACAGAAATCAGAATCTTTTATTGATGCATATTAATTTGACAGAATAGTGGGTATCATTGTGGCATATTCTTACATTCCTATAACATAATTTGATCAGTTTAATTCCTCAAATCTTCCCCTTATCCTCACTTCCCCTTCCAAAATCCCATTCTTTTACTCTTCTAAATTCACAGCATCTATTGACTCTCTGCTATATTTATGGTATTCTTCCGCTGACACAAACACACAGCATCCACATATGAGAGAAAACATGATACTTATGTTTCTGAGTATGGCTTACTTCACTTAACGTGATATCCAATTCCATTCATTTTCCCATAAATTGCATAATTTTCTTGATGTATATAACTGAATAATATTGCTTTGTGTATAAATACCACATCTTCTTCATCTACTCATCTTTTGGTGAACAATAGGGTGATAACTAGGCAGGATTGGCAGTTGAGTGTGTGTTGGTGACATTCTCCAAACAATGTATATATGAATCATGTTATGATAAACATAAGTATATATGTTTCTCTAATGAATGCTGAGTTTATTTCAGAAAAATACTGAGGAGTTGATATAGCTGGATCTTATGGTAGTTTTATTTCTAGTTATTTGAGGGACCTCCATTATGATTTCCATAGTGACTATACTGATTTATGTTCCCACCAATATTATATAAGAATTCTTTTTCCCCACCTACTCACCAAGGTTTATCAGTATGTGTGTTCTTGATGATTGCCATTCTGAATTAGGTGAAATGGAATCTCAGAGTGTAGTTTTTTAAAATTTATTTATTTATTCTAATCAGTATACATGACAGCAGAATGCTCTTTGATTCTTTGTACACAAATACAGCACAATTTTTGACTTCTCTGGTTGTACCCAAAGTAGGGTCACACCATTCATGCAATCATACATGTACCTAGGGTAATGATGTCCATTTCATTCCACCATCTTTCCTATCCTCACACCCCCTTGCCCCATTCAAAGTTCCTACACTCATCCCATTCCCCCCTCCCATTAGGAATTAGCATCGACTTCATCAGATAAAACATTCAGCCTTTGGTTTTGGGGGATTGGTTTACTTAGCTTAGCATGTCTAACTCCATCCATTTACCTGCAAATGACATAATTTTATTCTCCTTTCTTGCTGAGTAATACTCCATTGTGTATATATGTCATAGTTTCTTTATCTATTCATCTATTGACAGGCATCTAGGTTGGTTCCACAGTTTGACTATCATGAGTTATGCTGCTATAAACATTTATGTGTCACTGTAGTATGCTGTTTTTAAGTCCTTTGTATATAGAACAGGGAGTAGGATAGCTGGATCCAATGGTGGTTCCATTCCCAGTTTTCTAAGGAATCTCCATACTGCTTTCCAGATTGGCTTCACCAATTTGCAGTCCCACCAGCAGTATATGAGTGTGCCTTTTCCCCCACATCCTCACCCACACTTATTGTTGTTTGTATTCTTGATAACTGCCATTTTGGCTGGAGTGAGATGATATCTTAGAGTAGTGTTGATTTGTATTTCTCTAATTGCTAGAGACGATGAACAGTTTTTCATATATTTGTTGATTGATTGTATATCTTCTTCTGAGAAGTGTCTGTTCAGCTCCTTAGCCCATTTATTCATTGGGTTGTTTGTTTTTGGTGTTAAGTTTTTTGAGTTCTTTATATATCCTGGAGATTAGTGATCTATCTGACATGCACATGGCAAAAATTTGTTCCCAAAATGTAGGTTCTCTGTTCACTTCATTCATTTTTTCTTTTGCTGAGAAGAAGCTTTTTAGTTTGAATCCATTTCATTTATTGATTCTTGATTTTATTTCTTGCACTTTAGACGTCTTGTTAAGGAAGGAGGGGCCTAATGTGACATGATAAAGATTTGAGCCTACATTTTTTTTTATAAATCATTCTTTTTTAAAAAATTTTTTATTATTGTTTGTTCAAAACATTACATAGTTCTTGACATATCATATTTCATACATTTGATTCAAGTGGATTTCTATTAGGCATAGGGTCTCTGGTCTAATTCCTGGGTCCTTGATCCACTTTGAGTTTTCTGCATGGTAAGAGATAGGGGTTTAGTTTTATTTTGCTATATATGGATTTCCAGTATTCCCAGCACCATTTGTTGAAGAGGCTATCTTTTCTCCAGGTGTGTTTTTGGCACCTTTGTCTAGTGTGAGATTACTGTATTTATGTGGGTTTTTGTCTCTGTGTTTTATATTCTATACCATTGGTCTATATGTCTATTTTGGTGCCAAAACCATGCTGTTTTGTTAGTGTAGTTTTGTAGTATAGTTTAAGACCTGGTATTCTAATGCCTTCTGATTCACTCTTCTTGCTAAGTATTGCTTTGGCTATTCTAGGTCTCTTAGTTTTCCAAATGAATTTTATGATTGCGTTTTTTTCTATATCTACAAGGAATGGTCTTGGAATTTTAATTGGAATCTCATTGAATCTGTATATTGCTTTGGGTAGTATGGCCATTTTGATAATATTAATTCTGCGTATTCAGGAGCGTGGGAGATCTTTCCATCTTTTAAGGTCTTCTTCAATGTCTTTCTTTAGTGTTCTGTAATTTTCATTGTAGAAGTCTTTCACTGCTTTTGTTAAGTTGATTCCCAAGTATTTTATTTTTTTGAGGCTATTGTGAATGGGGTAGTTTTCCTAATTTCTCTTTCATATCCCTGAAAGTATACATCCCTGATGTATATAAATGCATTTGATTTATGGGTATTGATTTTATATTCTGCTACTTTGCTGAATTCATTTATTAATTCTAAAGTTTTCTGGTGGAATTTTTTGGATCCTGTAAATATAGAATCATGTCATTGGCAAATAATGATACTTTTGAGTTCTTCTTTTCTTAATTATATCCATTTAATTTCTTTCATCTGTCTAATTGCTCTGGCTTTAGAATTTCAAGAACCATGTTGAATAGAAGTGGTGAAAGAGGACATCCCTGCCTTGTTCCAGTTTTTAGAGGGAATGCTTCCAATTTTTCCCCACTTAGAATGATGTTGGCCTGGGGTTTAGCATAGATAGCTTTTACAATGTTGAGGTATGTTCCTAATATCCCTAGTTTTTCTAGTGTTTTGAACATGAAATGATGCTGTATTTTCTTTCTCTGCATCAATTGATATAATTGTGATTCTTATCTTTGAGTGCATTGATGTGATGAATTACATTTATTGATTTCTGTATGTTGAACTAACCTTGCATCCCTGGGATGAGCCCCACTTGATCATGGTGCACTATTTTTAAATTTGTTTTTGTATTGTGATTTGCCAGAACTTTATTGAGAATTTTTGCATCTATGTTCATCACAGATATCAATCTGAAATTTTCTTTCCTTGATGAGTCTCTGTCTGGGTTTTGGTATCAGGGTGATACTAGCCTCATAGAATTAGTTTAGAAGGGTTACCTCATTTTCTATTTCATGGAATAATTTGAGGAGTATTTGTATTAGTTCTTCTTTGAAGGTCTTGTAGAACTCAGCTCTGAATCCACCTGGTCCTGAACTTTTCTTTGTTGGTAGGCTTTTGATGGCGTCTTCTACTTCCTTGCTTGAAATTGATCTGTTTAAATTGTGTATGTACTCCTAGTTCAGTTTGGGTAGATTATATGCCTCTAGATATTTGTTGGTGTCTTCAAGGTTTTCTATTTTACTGGAGTATAAATTTTCAGAATAGTTTCTAATTGTCTTCTGTATTTCAAAAGTGTCTTGTCTTGATATTCCCTTTTCCATCACAAATTTTAGTAATTTGAGTTTTCTCACTCTTTGTTAGGGTGGCTAAGGGTTTGTCAATTACATTTATTTTTTCAAAGAACCACCTTTTTATTTTGTCAATTTTTTGAACTGTTTCTTGTGTTGGATGGCCTGTTTGGTGATGGCACACTGTGGCATATGATGCTGCAATGGGCAGCTGCCTCTTGGCCCTGTCTGTTGTCCCACAGTGGAGATTACCACAGTCAGAAAGGTTATGGCAGTGGCTACAGTGTTCCAAGATGGAGGTGGTTTGGGTGCAGCCACACGTTGGTGGATAGGGAACCCCAGTGCAGTATTCCTAACCATATGGGCACAATGGTTCCTGGCTCAGCACAGGCTGGTGGTTCCCATCCAGGCTCCATGTGAGGTGGGGCATGCAGGATTCAGTTCAGGCTCTGCACAAGGTGGCCTCAGGGTAGTTTTGATTTGCATTTCCCTG
The DNA here is from genome assembly GCF_001458135.2 of Marmota marmota marmota. Lineage (NCBI taxonomy): Eukaryota > Metazoa > Chordata > Mammalia > Rodentia > Sciuridae > Marmota > Marmota marmota. The sequence continues at coordinate 1,210,006 of NW_026000255.1, read as the reverse complement.
ATAGATAAATATGAAAAAAAATTTCACATAATTGTTGGCCATTTGTAACTCTTCTATTTTCCCATTTGTTGAATGATTTTGGAGGGGGGGGGAATTGAGCTTTTTCATTTGTTTCTTTATTCTACATATTAATCCTCTGTCAGAGTAACTGGCATTCTTGATAATTGTCATTCTGACTGGAGTGAGATAAAAATAAATGTTGACAAGGATATGGGAGAAAGGATACATTCATACATTGCTGGTGGGACTGCAAATTGGTACCACCACTCTGGAAAGCAGTATGGAAATTCCTCAAAAAAACTAGGAATGGGAGGAAGATGGCGGCGAGGGGAGTGCATTGCCCCCGTGTGCTGCTTCACTGTGTGGGAGTATGACAAGTCAGGACGGCTAAAGGCTATCTTGTTAGGAATTTCCAGCAATAGTGGGGTGCTTCGGAACCTGGAGGAAGGATTTCCATCGCACAAGGATCGGCTACGGGGACTCAAACGCGAGAGGTTTGTCGCACGGAGGGTAACACTGCTTATTCAGCAAATCGCCCCGCGGCTAGAGTCTGCAGCGCGAGCTGGGAAACGAGGAGATAGCGACGCAGGGATACAGCGCTGCAGTTTCTGCCAGCCGTGCAAGCACCGTACTCAGGGCTGAATTCTGGGTTCGAGACGGGGGAAGGAAGCGGTCCATCTCGGTTCTCCACACTGGTCAGACCACAGAGGAGGCCAGCAGCCACCATGTTGGAAAGCTGACGTCACCATCCCTGTT
>NW_026000255.1:1171242-1202565 GCF_001458135.2 Marmota marmota marmota | reverse complement strand
CCTCCCCTCCCTCTACCCCATCTACCTTAACTCATTTCTCTCTCTCTCTCTTATTTTTTTTCTCCCCTTCGCCTCACATCCTCTTATATGTAATTTTGTATAACAATGTGGGTCTCCTTCCATCTTCCGTGCAATTCCCCATTCCCTCCCACCTCTTGTCCCTGTTTGATGGTAATCTTCTTCTCATCCTCTTCCTCCCTGCTCTGTTTTGAGTTGCCCCCCTTATATCAAAGAAGACATTTGGCATTTGTTTTTTAGGGATTGGCTGACTTCACTTAGCATAATCTGCTCTAATGCCATCCATTTCCCTGCAAATGCCATGATTTTGTTATTTTTTAGTGCTGAGTAATATTCCATTGTGTATATATATATATGCTACATTTTTTATCCATTCATCTATTGAAGGGCATCTAGGTTGGTTCCACAGTCTAGCTATTGTGAATTGTGCTGCATCCCTGTAGTATGCTCTTTTTAGGTCTTTTGGGAATAGTCCAAGAAGGGGTTCTTCAATTTCTTTTTTCAATGTTCTGTAATTTTTCTCATAGAGATCTTTCACCCCTTGTTCAGTTTTTCCTAGTATTTTTTATAACTCTTGTGACAATAATCAGTTTTTACCTATATAATTGGATTTTGAGTAACATTTTCAAGACTTTAGTGATACATATACCACCTTGATTACTTTTTTAAAAAAAATTGTAGTTGTAGATGAACAGCATGCCTTTATTTTATTTGTTTCATTTTTATGTGGTGCTAAGGATCAAACCCAGTGCCTCACACACACTAGGCAAGTGCTCTGCCACTGAGCTATAGCCCCAGTCCACCTTGATGACTTTTAAGAGATCCATATACCACTTATACTTTTAGTTTCTTAAAGATTTTATTTATAAATTCTACTGTATTTTTACTTAGTTTTATTCTTAGCAGTGATATCTATATCTACATCATATACTTACAGATTAGAAATGCTAGTAATATTTTGTGGTGTATATTGGTATAAATGCATGATCATTAAATAAAAAAATAATTCATCTGTATACCAACCAAAGTCATCTCATGTCCCACCAGTGATATAAATTTCAGGCTTTGAGTATTCTTGGGGCACTGCAACTTTTGTTTTTTCCTGATTAATTTATTCAGGGATTATTTATTGTGTCTACTCTGTGATAGGCACTGTTATAAGTGCTAGGTATATAGCAAATAAAAATCCTTTTTCCCTTATAGAGTTTGTCTAGTGCATGGAAAGAAAGATGAAAAACAATTTTCATCCATTAGTAAGTGCTATAGAACACACACACACACACACACACACACAAGGATGGAAGGTTAAAAATAATGGCAATACCTTAGCTATGATCGCTATGCAAAACTGGGATGAGTACATTCCAAGAAGGAATAGCAAACACAAAAGCCATGGGGTAGGAATGAAAGGGGTATTTGGAAAACAGCCAAAGGCCCATGTGGCTTGAGCATAGTGAATGAGGAACATATTACCAGGAAGTAAAGTTTGAGAGTTAGATCTTGTTAGTCACTTTGGACTTTATAAGCCACGGTTAAAAGTTTTAATTTTATTCTAGTTATAATTGGAATTACTGGAAAATATTAAGCAAGAGGATGATATAATCTGATTTGTGTTTTTAAAAATCACCCTGGATGCTCCACAGAGAATGGAATGTAGAGGAACCAGGAAGACCAATTAGGATTCTGTTATAGGTGAGAGATGAGTAACCTGTTAGCAGTAGAGATGGAAGTGATCAGATACAGAATATGTTTGGGTGATAGAACTGACATTTCATGATTAGCTGAATATGGCAGGAAGGGAAAAGGAGAATCAAAGACTCTACAGTTTTTAGAGTGCAACTGGCAGAATGATGGTGCCATTAATTGAGATAGGCAAAACTCAGGAAAGATAAGGTTTGGGGAGTAAAGCAATGCTTCTACTTTGAACATGCTAAATTAGAGATGCTAATTAAACATCCACATCGAGGTATCAAATGGTTAGGTGTGTATGCAAATCTGATGTTCAGGGAAGAGTGCCAGGATAGATGTATACATTAAGAGTTATCATTAAGATGGTTTACCAAGCCAAGAGCCTGGATTGAGTTGACCATAGGAAATATTGTATGTAGATACAGAAGGCCATGTTTGAGCCTCGAGACATTTCAATATAGCAAAGAAATTAACCAAATTAACCTAATAACACAAATATAAAATTATAAACTGTGATATTTCCAGGCCTTTGGAAGGGCTAAAATATAATAAGGAGAAAAATATTGAGCTGTGACTTTTCTTGCTCTACCGTGAATTTATTGTATGACCTTGCCCAAGTGCTTGCCCCTTTGAAACCTCAGTTTAATTTACTAAATAAAGGGTATTTGCAATTACATAAACTCTAAGACCTTTTTGTAACTTTGATTTGTAGATCTCTGTGATTCAGCAGGAAAGATAGTAAACTTTGGGTTATGACTATCTCTGTCAAGATAAACAAAAAGTACAATGATTAATATGAAATAAAATTTTGGCAAGCAAAAAAAAGTACAATGATTTCCTTTATATTTGATATGGGCATAGATATAATTTTATGTAATATGTGTGGGATAAAGCAAATTATTTTCCTGTACATCAGTTTGCCTATCTGCTATGGAAGCAGAATCAGGGACTAAGAAAAATTTTGGTCTGTAGTTCTAGAAATCACTTCTTTTCCAGGGTTACCTGAGATAAAAGGGAGGAATATGTTGAGTGGTGGGGAGAATAATTAAAATTTTACACAAACCATAGGTAGTATGGTATAAAGAATACTAAATTTGTCTTTAAGAGCCTTGGCTTTTAGTTTTATTTTTTACTCAGTGACATGGCTTATTTGTGTGTGGTCTTTTCTCCATAATTCAGTTCTTTTCACCTATAAAATGAAGAGATTTTGTAGCTCGTTCTTTTCTGGTAAAGTTTTAAAATTTTGAAGGGTTATGGATTTCTTTGAATATATAATAATATACATAAATGAATTCTGTCTTCCATTCATGGTAATGTTGTATTTTTCTCTTTAAATTATTTCATTTTCAAGTGAATCCATTAAAAATTGTCAACTATTGATTTTTCTTATTCTGAAGATTAAAATAGACAAATCTGAAAAGGCACATATTGCTGAGAATTTTTGTTAGTGGATCTAGGTTTGGGAGTCAATAAATAAAGGTTCTTTAACATGTTGGAAGACATAATCAAAGGAATCTTTATTCCCTGTACATTTTAGAGTGGTTCTATGCCCGATTAATGAGTGATAGGGGTGGACTTTAACATTCTCAGAGACTGAATAATCAAACTAGAAGTGTCCTCAAGACAGATGGGTAGTCATTATGTAGTAAACTATCTTTCAGTATAATAAATACACCCCTGGTGAAATGAAATGGTTATCAGGGTCCAAATATGACATTTCCATAATAATAATATCACATACTGAGTATTTACCTTGTGTCAAACAAGGTTCTAAGAACTTTGTTTGAAATATATCATTTAAAATATATGACAGTTCTATCAGCTAAAATCTTCCTATTACTTTTTCCAGTGAGAAAACTGAAACACAGAACACATGAATATCATACCCAAGGTCATACAGCTAATAAGTGGAAGGGTAAAAGTTCAACATCTGTCCTTTCCTGTCCACCCAAAGGCCTTTCAACTAGTTAACACCCCACTAAAGTTATCAAACACACTTAATTAAATATGAACCTATCTAATGGGTAGTGAGCTTATATCTAGAGCAGCATTTCTTCCCTGATATGATTCTTTATTCTGTGTTTTCCAAGCTCTTTGCCCTGGGCCCCAGACTATGTCTTCTCTAAAATTAAGGCTGTTACTGCATGGAATGATGCTGCTTTGATAGTCTTAGGTTTAGCATTTGGCCAAAGGGATCTTGGCTGCATAGGTGAGTGCTCATGTAGAATGCCATCTGGAAGGAATGGCTATGAGTAGGTTGAGCCAGCAGGGATTCTGAGAGAATGGCTGGATCTATTGCAACATAGTATTTATGCAAAAGTGGCCTGAGAGGAGCCAATTAGAAGAATTGATGAAAGGACTAGTAAAAATAACTACTCATTGAGTGGAAAATATCCACTCTTTTGAGAGCTGATTTTGAGCTTCTTCCTATGGCTTTCCTTTTCTTCCAGAAACCAGTGTTATAGCCAGAGTTCCAGAAATTGCAGCTTACTAAAAAGAACCTGGAAAGCTGGGGTGCGGGTGGTTAAGGGAGAAGGTGAGGGGAAGGGATATAGGTCAATGTTAGAGTGCTTATCTCCCATACACAAGGGCCTGGGTTCAGACTCCACCACTGTAAAGACAGAGAGAGAGACAGGGGGGGAATGAATCAGTAATGTTGATTTTCTCCTCACATTTATTGAATTATAATTGAGAAATGAAAGTTGAATGTATTTGTGGTATACAGTGTAATGTTCTTATGTATCTATATACTAGGAAATGATTCTCCCAATAAAGCTAATTAACACATCCATCACTTTACAAAGTTATCATTCTCTTTGTGTGAATACTGAGAACATTCAAGATCTGCTCTCTTAACAAAGTTCATATGAACAATTCAGTATTATTAACAATAGTCACTGTGCTCACCACAACTTTTGAGAACTGAATTTGGGCTATGTAGCTTGTACTAGAGACTCTGGTATCTGCAATTGTAAGATACGTTTTATTTCACTTTGGAAATTATTTTCTTGAAACAGCCATTTGGAAAGAAAATTTCTCTGAGAACTCTGTGTGATTGTAACAGGAGGCAGATGAATAAAGAAAGTTCACAGGGCAGTCCAGAGTTCAAGATCATTATACTCACAGAGTCTCAGACTGCTTCCTGCTTTTCTCATTATTTCTCCCAAATGCACTTGAGTTAAGGAAATGAATTGGGACTGGGTTGTGTACTTGGTCAAGATATTGGTATAGAATGTGCAAGAATTTGAAATGTTTTTTCCTTCGATATATTTTAACAGTTAATAAGCATCATAACATGTTAGAACTTTTATACTTTCTTTGATGCAATATCTTGTTCTATAGTAAATTATTATAATGAATTTTTAAATAGTTTTTCTGATAACCTACAATTCTTCAAGCCCTAGAACACCTTGTAAAAATCAGAGACATTGATATAACTATCCTAGCTCATTTCAGTACAAGTAGTACCCTCCTGTTTTAGCTTTCCCATTTCTTACATTTGAGCCACCTGTTGAATATTAGCATGATCCTCTTTGAAATAAAATCCATCCAACAAATATTTCCTGAGCATCCACTATATTATAAGTATGTGCTGTGTGCTGAGCAAGAAGTTCAATTGTCAGGCAGAATTGGGGCTTTACATTCACTGAACTTTTGTACTCTGTGACAAAATCATGATCCTGTTCTCTGTACAGAATTTAAATTTAGTTTGTCCAGCTCTATTATCTCTGGAAAGGTATACAGGAAGAACTTGGTTGATTAAAATACATCTAATCTCAGCTTACCATTAATTCCAGACTCTTCCTTAATCAGAACTGTTAGGAACAGTGGGACAATTTGTGTCACCTTCTTGTTAAACATGTTACTTTCATATAGTCATATTTAAAAAGGAAAATTGTATAAAAGCAAGATATTTGCAGGACCAGCATGTTGAATAATTAGTTCTTGATTGACTAAGAGATTGGCTGTCTCCCTCTAGTGTTTCTTCAAATTGATTCATCTTTAACTTTTTAATCTAATCCATTTTATAGAGTAAGATAGTGGGCTCTAAAGTCAGGCTGCCAAATTTAATTCCTAACTTCTCCACTTAAATTAGTCTTTTCAGGCTGCTATAACAAAGTCCATAGACTGGGTGACTTATAAGCAACATAAGTCTATTTCTCATAGTTCTGGAGGCTGGAAAGTCTAAAATGAAGATGACAGCAGATTTCATTAGCTGGTAAGCATCCACTTCCTGGTTCATAGAAAGGCATCTTTTCTCTATTTCCTAACATGGTCTCCTATGGGAAGGGGCAAGGGATCTCTCTGTGACATCTTTTATAAGGTCATTAATTCCATTCATGAAGGTTCTGCCCTTGTGACATAATCATCTCCCACATGTTATACTTCCTAATATCATCACCTTGGGAATTAGGATTTCAACATATGAATTGGGAGGGGACACAAATATTCAGTCTATAGCAACTTCTTATCTGTACATCCTTAGATAAGTTACTTAGCCTTTCTGAGTACTCAGTTTACCTACCCAATAGGGCTACTATAAAGGTTGAAAAGGAGGTAACATATGTAAACACAGTACCTAGTGCTCAGTGTAAATTAGCTATTACTATTAATATGTGCTGTGAGAAATTAGCTGCTAAATTATTTTACCCCATAAAAGACTCGGAAAGCCAGATAGACCTCAAATAATGAAAAAAAAAAGAACTTATAAATGCTTACTACTTTTTCTATTCTTAACATACATTTATATTTTTGTAAGGCTCTCACAGTTTTGTTTTCATTTATTCACTCTGAGATCTATAAGAGATACATAGAAATTTTGACTTGAAGCCTAAAGAGATTAGGTGACTAGCTTAGGGTCACCCCTAATAGCCTAAATCTCTCAACTCCACATTTTATATTCTTCTACTACGGACTACCCAGCAACCTATTGTTCTTTATAAGTTATCAGTGAAAATGTTAGTCATTTTTATCATTAATAGCTTATAATGGAAAAACTTCATTTTTATTTTATTTTAATTTTTAAGTATTTATAACAGATTTATATTTTTTATTTTTCACATTTTACTAGTTCATTATAGATGTATATAATGATGAAATGTGTTGTTACATATGTGTATATACACACAGTATTATAATTTAACCAATACTATTCCCCAGCACTTCCCCCTCCCTCTCCACTTGCCACCCCCCCTTCCTATCCTCTACTGTTCTCCCTTTGATTTTCATGAGATCCCTGCCCCCCTTTCGTTTCCTTTTTCCTCTCTAGCTTCTACATATGAGAGAAAACAAACGACCCTTGACCTTCTGGTTTTGATTATTGTACTTAAATAATGGTCTCTATTTGCAATGGCAAAACTTCTTTTGATTGATGAAATTTTGCCAATAGTAATTTTCTTCTTCCTGAGTACGTAGTAAATATTTTTGAAGCTGTGTATAGTTGTTTTTCTATTTCTCCTTTTTGTCCCCTTTGACCTTTGATAAAGGTTGATTATGTGAGGTCTGTGGTAACTGAACTGGGACTGATACTGTGCCAGGAGCTTCTAATTTAGACTGTTTTTTTTATTGTGTGCACACATTTATGTGCCGTATATATGTATATCTCAATCACAGTCACATGTGTTTAACGTTATGTTCATAGGCTTATAGAGGGGTAGGGGAAGAAAAAGGCATAAGAAACCTCAAATGAGAAGAAATTCCTGGAGAAGGGTGGATATAGAGTGTTTTGGGTATAATCCTGTTCTGCAGGACCCAGACTAGTTTTTCTTAAATCTATGAAACCCCTCTCATCTGAGCCCTAGAATCAAGAGGTATTTGTCATAGTTTGTGTGTGAAAGAAAGAAGAAGAAGTCAGGGATTGGTCTACTTCCAACAAAACCTTCTTCCCTCCTGCTGGCATTCTCTTTGACAGAAGAGAGCTTTGATTTCTTTTGCTGAAGCATGAGGAGGGGGAGGATCACTGAAGGGAGTGGCATAGCTACCCAATGTTCAGAGATCCTAATGGGAAAGCTGAGGAGGCAGCCCAGGAGAGGCCAGCTGAAGCAAGCTGGCTGTGAAAGAGCCATCTCATTATCACAACAGGTTCCACTTATTTTCAGTTATTTAAGAGCATTTGGGTTTTCCTCTCACATTTTTATTGGTGCATTATATCTGTACATACTGATGGGATTTGTTGTTACACATACATACATGCACACAATATACAATATAACAATAGAGCATTGGGTTTTAATTTTTGTTTTGTTTTATTATAGTTAGTTCTTCCATTGTGCCTACAAGCAAAAGAGTAGGTTGTGGGAATTCAGGTTTAGGTATTTAACATATGTTCATAGGCTTATAGAGGGGTAGGGGAAGAAAAAGGCATAGGAGCCAAGGAAATGTTTTTGGATACAAGGAAGCACTTGGGATGATCATCTTCTACATGATAGTTGCTTCATTTGAGCCTTTTGATACCGCTGGAGGGTATTTAGAAATTCATTTACATTGTGTGTGTGTGTGTGTGTGTGTGTGTGTTTTCTTATCTTTTCAAATTTATCTTTGCCTGGATGTCACTAGCATTACTTTCTGAGTAGCCGCTTTCCACTATTTCTACTTGTATTCTGGCCATTTCCACTTGCATTCTTATTCCTATTATGATTTGGCTACCTTGGAGGGCCTGCCTTCCCCATTCAGCTCTATGTCCATACCAAAGGATGGATTAGGAAATGGAATATGGCTTCTCCATAATTGCCATCAGTAACCAAAACCACACCACATAAAAACAATGTAGATAACATTCTTTTAAGTGAATAATTGACATTTTGTCAATCTTACATCAAGTATGAATGAAAGCATCTTTGAAAGCTATATTTTAAGTAGATTATTATTTATAATCTACAATGTTAAGTAAAACAATATACTCTCAATGTAAATACAACCTCAAGTATCTTAATCTCATTCCCTACCTTATTTTCTACCTGCTTTCTCCCCTAAGCTCCTCTGATGTGGGAATTCTGGATGCCACAATTACCTTGGCTCCCTTTTCTCTACTTGCACCACCCAATTGCAATCCTCATGCCCAAAATGCCTGGCTTTAGGTAGAATGTCCATGGATGTTTGACTATAAGCTATGGCCCTCTGGAAGGCTCATATTTTCATTGTTCAGCCTTGGTAATATAAGAAGCTTTCATTTAGTCCTTTCTACTTTTAAATAAACATTATTGCCCACTATCCAGCTGACCTTTGTGCAGTAGCTGATCTTAAGGTAGAACCAATTCCAGGCAGCTGGCCGGGCCTCTAATTTTCTGTGCTTCTAATACCTGCATGAATGAAAAGGGAGGGAGAAGAAAAAGAAAAAGGTCCCCACCCGAATGGCCTTAATCCAGGTCCTGCATTTATAGTTGTGCTACAAAATTGCTGTGGCCTCTAATCCTTGGGATGAGAGGTATTGCCAGCCCCAGAAACATGTCTTTGATTGTCCCTCCAACCACTAGTCACCACCCCCCAATGTAGGGGCTTTCACCTCCTCTTTTTTTATGAAAGTGAAAAGAAAAGAGAATATACCCCACTTCCTCCCCTTTGAGTCCCAGGGAAGAATAAATGCTGGGTTTTGGAGGGCATATTTCCAAGTGAAGGTGAGAGTTTGACCTTTTTCATATTTTCTCAAGGATCCTGCTGGTTTCTGAGCAGTGTGAGTACAGCATGCCCTGGACCTAAAGAAAATACTTCATTTAGACCCTACACACATAAGACTTCCTCTTCAAGGCTGTAAAAGGGATATTAAATAGGGAAAAGAGGGAGGGAGCCTGGAAAAGAAGAGGCTGGTAAGCTGAAGTAAGAGAAACTAGAGTAAAGTGAAGAAAGGGGAGATGAAAGGGAAAAGGAAGGCCTCTGAGTGGGCAAGACTGACTTATTTGTCTATTTGTGTTAGTGCTTTTGAATATCTGTCATGAATCGTTTAGTTTTCATGTGACTGTAATTCTTGCAGCTTGACCTGAAAGCTCTGTTCTTCTGACCTGAATTTTTTTCCAAACACAGAGAAGCGTCATTTTCACTTATCCTGTCATGTTTTTGCATTCTTTGCTTTTTCAAAGGCAGCCAGTAAAGGAGGATAATTAGAGAAGAGCCACGCGGCCTATCTTGGCTGAATTTTAGGATCACATAGAGAATACTTGTCCCAGCCAGGACCTGATGGTTGTTTTAGAAATATATACTTTTATTTTATGTATTTATTTTGATGTGGAGCTGAGGATCGAACCCAGGGCCTCATGCATGCTAGGCAAACACTCTACCGCTGAGCCACAATGCCAGTCCCCTGATGGTTTTTAATAGTGCAAGAGCACCTATGTACTTTTGATATGCTCTGTAGCATACTTCAGAAAGCAATTGATAGTTCCTAGAGAATGTGATCTTAAATGGAAGGACCCTCATTTCAGGGAAATTACCCACTTAATACCTTGAAAAATCACTTTCAACTCTCATATGATCCATGTACCCCACTTTTGAGTATATCTCCAAAGGAAATGAAAATACCAAAGAGATACCTGAACACCAAAGTTTATGGTGGGCACTTATAATTATAGCTGAGATATGAAATCAACCTTTGTGGCCATCAACAGATGAATGAATAAAGAAAATAAGGCATATATACACAATGGATATTACTCATCTATAAAGAACAAATTCATGTCATTTGCAGCAAGATGGATGGAGCTGGAGAACAATGTGTTAAATGAAATAAGCCAGACACAGGAAGACAAGAACTGCATATTTCCACTTATATGTGGAAGTTTTAAAAGGCAACCTGAATATAGAATAGTGTTAATGAAAAAATTTAAAAAATTTTAAAGGACCTCTTACTTGCCTTGCCTCACTTATATCCTTTATTGCTTTTCTTACTTTGGTGGTTCTAATACTGTATTCTTCATATATTCCCACATTCTCCCCCCCCTTCGCCCTAAAAGACACTTATACACAATAAGTGAATGAAGTTGAAGAGGTCAAGAAAGTTGTAAGATGCTTGCCTTACTGACATCACTAATGTCTTGTATAACACAACTTCTGGCATGAATACTCCCCATTATGCTTCCTTTCAATATTTTTTCTTTATGTTTCTTAAGCTTTCTCCCCTAATGTATTTGGCAGAGGGGCAGTGCAATCCCCTTACTTTTCAAAAGAGTTACCAATCTTGTTTAGCCATGAAATAAAACTGATGAAGTCTTGATCCTGAGCATATGCCTGAAACAAACTCTGACCTGTTTATTGTTATAATTCTTCTATCCATTGAATGAAAGCAGCAAACTTGGGCAGAGGGCACTAATAAGAAAATAAGAGGAGAGTTAGTTAAATGAAGGAATAAGGGAAGGGAGATTGATATGTGGAAGAATGATGAGGTCTCACTCATTGAGGGAAGAAACATATTTTTCATAAATAGGTTATTTATTTCATAAAGTATAGAGTATGGTCTCTAGATTTATTCTCTACACAATAGGAATATTTTGCACAAATGGCACCTACCTGACTGACCTCTCTTCTTAGCCATTCCTGAACTCTGCTTAACTCTGGGGTCGGATACTGATAACCTATTTGCACAAAAAGGAAGATGAACTAAAGAATTATTTTCTAAGGTACTGATGGCATTTTGATATGAAAAAGTCTTTTGCAAAAAAAAATCTTTTGCAAAATGATATCATAGCACAATAATAATATTAATTAAAATTTATTGAAGCATATTCTATTTGCCAAGCTCAGTTCTGATAACTTTACATTTATAAATCATTTATTATGCTCATTTTCAAGTGAGGAAACTGAGGCAGTGAAATTAAGTAACTCCCTTTCCCCTGGCTTTCTTAGGAATACTTACCTTGCTCTACTTGTTCATTTCTCCCTTGTACATTTATTGTTTATTATCTGCCCCCCAATGGAATGCTGGCTTTATGAAAGTAGGGATCTCGATCCATTTTGTTCAATGAGGCATCCAAAGTGTCTAAAATGAAGCTTTGCCCATATTAGAACCTCATTTAATATTTGGTCAATGAATAACTTGCTGAAGTCTATGCAACTTGTGAAGAACTGAGTCCATATTTTAACACAGGCAAGCTGGCTTCAGTATACTTTCTTAACCACTAGACTATACTGTCTCTCTACCTGAAGTATATGAATTATTCACCAGTTTCTGATGCCATATAAAATATGATGCTTTCCACAGCTGCCCTTATAAACCATAGACCCATTGTGGTCTATATAGGGAGAGGTCAGTAGAGTCTTCTGCATCATTGCCAAGGGATTTCCTTGGGAGACTTCCCAGCATGCATCAGCTGTTGTGGGCTCAGTTTAGCTTGGTTTATGTACAGTGTGGTCATTCTGGGTAAAGAAGGGTGATGTCACAAGGGATTGTGCATTTTCTGTTGAGTCTTGGCATGGCTAAACTCAGAGAAAATGATTCTTTTGTTTAATGTAACTGTGACCTTTTGGTGTCTAGTCCTTTCACATTCTCACTCCCCTTTCCCAAGTCATGAGAAGAACTTTCATGATGAAGATCAAAAGTCAGAGGAAGTTCAACTGTGGATTTCATTTAGAAATGGAAATGCACTTCAATATCACTTCAGAAGGGTCTTTATATGCTGAGTTGATTTTAAGCTAGTAGTCAAGTAGGGAAGCTTAATTGAGATGGCAACTGTTAGACCTCTGTTTTCTGGATCAGCTTAACTTCTGAACACATTTTCCAGTTTATGCCTTCATTACATTGTCTGGCATCTTTTCCAGTGTTCATAAAACATTTTTAAATGAGGAGATATTTTCCTGGATTATGATATCTTTCTGTCTGCATCACAGCCAAAAGTCAGACCTCAAGTAAGTTCTTTTCCCTTTCCAGGATATTCACTTCTCCAATTATAAAACTGAAAAAAGATACTGTAACTGGGATAGGTCAGATCTAGTTCATGGGCAAGAAGGTGGAGTAGAATACATGAAGGGCTTAGAGTGAGATGGACTGGTGCAGTATTATTCCTTGCACTGATGCTCAGTCTCTCTGAAATTCAGCTATATCATTTAAAAAATGCAGAAATTTTGTACTTTCTTGAATTTGGGTAATGATTAGATGAGAGTACACATATAAAGCTTTAATATCTGATAATTGTTGTTTATTCCATTAATCACAGTGATGTTCATGACACTGGGGATCAAACTCGGGCCTTTTACATGCTAATTTGGTACTCTATCACTGGACTACATCCCAAGCTATAGTGATTTTTTTAATGGTTATAGATTTTGTTTGAGTATTTTTGTAATGAATGGTACTTTAGGAAATGCCAAACTCAGGTAGACATCCTCTAGTTGTATGCCAACTAGAAAACTGCTTACCTTCATCCATTCATTCATCCATTCATTCTAACTTATCCTATACTTAACCTAGCCAAAGTACAACTCAAGGTTCCCATCTCTAGTACCAACCTGCTTCTCTCAGCCTTTACCTTTCCAGTAAGTTGAAACTCATCCTTTCAGTTGATAGGGTCAAAACATTAATATCGTTACACCCATATGTAATAATTGCACCATCCAATGCTGTATCTCTAACCTCAAACAAATAACAGACACTATCCTAAATTCAACACCTTTTCACTACTCCCAGCCTACCACCCATGGTCCAAGCTACCATCATCTCTCTCCCAGAGTATTATAGCAACCTCTTAACTAGTCTCACTTCTTCTATGTTTGCTCCTAACACTACATTCTATTATATTAGTAGTGATTCTGTTTTAAACTAAGTAATATTAAGTCATTCTTCCACACAAATCCCTCCAATGTTTTTCTATCTCACTCAAACTAAAAGCCAACATCCTTACCCTGGCATACAAGAATCTGCATGATTTGGTCCATGCTCTTTCTCTGACCCCATCTTCTTTCCCCTCTCCCCATTCACTTACTCTATTCAATCTACAGGAATTTTGTACTTGCCATTCTTTCTGCTTGGAATCTTCTTCCCTGTAATATCCACATGGCTCACTTTCTCTGTTTTTATTTTTTCAGGCCTCTGTTCAAATATTATCTTCCCAAGGATACCTATGTAAAAGAGCAATGCTCTTTCAAGTATCCCCCATCTCTCCTACACTCTCTTATTTTCTGTGACATATATTATTTATTGTCCATTCCCCCTAACTAAAATTAACTCCATAAGGGATGTTGTTCTTTTCACTAATGTATCCCATGCTGAAAAAATGAACAAAGACTCACTAAACACCCTCTCCATTAGAAACCTGTAGTTTCAGGGCTATAGATAAAACATAAGCTCTAGCTAGAAGAGTTCACAAACTAAGTTAATATAAAGACTCACTGGTAATCATTTCACATTGCATGTACATATTAAAACATCATATTTTATACCTTAAGTGTATGCAATTTTTATCAATTATACCTCACTAAATCTGGAAAAAATATTTGAATATTTAACAGAATTTTGAGAAAGTAAACAATAAAATGATTTTTTTAAAAAAGAGTGTGTGTTGGCCCTCTGGGGAAATAAAAGATGAAGGCCTGCAAAGAAATAAGACTGCAATTCTCATTATAATGTTTAGTGCTGTAATAAAGATCTGGTACCATGAAAGTTTAGAGGAGAAAGCTTGATGGCAAAAAACATGCCAAGGTCTTTATCAGGAGGGTAGTGCTTGAGCTATAATTTGAGCTGAATCTTGAAGGATGGATATACAGTAATCAACTGAGAAGAGAAGGTAGTGATTGGGAGTGATTCTTTGAGAAGGCATTCGAGACTGAGAGAAGAGAAAGTATGAAGTTCCATTCACTGGAGAGGAGCTCTGATAGACTGAAGGAGCTCTTTATGCTTTTAAAAATTATTCAGATGCTGTCCTTCAGCATGGATAATGTTCCTGGGGTTAGCTTATCTTCTACTTTAGGTAAGGAAGAGAACAATAGATAACATACTATTGAAGTCAAATCTTAGTGCAACTCACCAGCTTTGGGAAAATTGTGAAGATATCCTTTCTCCAGATTTTCAGCAGGGGAATTCATTACTTAATCATTTCAGAATACTTTTGTCTGTTGACAAGAGACTATTTTCCTACCTAATCCCAACCCAATAGATGAAAGAATAAAATAAAGATATATTTTCATATTTGACATAGTGTAGGAAGGTTTCTTTTTAAATCAGTGGCTTAATGTATATGTTTGGTTATTTCAGCACCACTTTCAAAGATGCTGCACCCACCTACAAGCCAAACTGATAATCCCTGGTAATGTACCAAATGAGATCAAAATTGGGTCAGCTGTCCAACTCTGCATTCAGTATAGATTGTGAAGATTTTATTAAAGTGGCAAATGGGATCAGAAAAGCAAAGCAAAGCAAGCAAACAACCCGCCACCACAAATCTACCTGTAAGTGGTGTGAAAATATAGCTGATAATAAAATTGGATTGTCATATTGGAGGTGTAATGAACTGCTCAAACACCATTTTGTGAACACATGAAAATTGAATGCCTGCAATGTGCAAGACAGTATAATGAGGAAGACAGAAATAAATTACTAGTTGTATAGTTCTAAAAACATCTTCTTATGCTCAATCACACTTTGAGGTGGGTTAAAAGGGGATAACCTGGTAGAGTTGGGTACTGAAGATGATTTACTTTCCTATGCATCCTAGGTCTAATCAGTTGCAAAATCAAATTTTAAAATTCTGTTGTGTTCCTCTAGGTTCTTATTGTCTCTTGCCTAACTTAGTGCAACTGTCTCATGACTAGTTTCTCTGCTTCCAGTTTGATCTTATTTTACATATACTGGAGAGGTCTCTGAGTAATTCTATATTCTCATCTTACTTCCAGAATGCAAGGAGATGAGAGTAATTAAATAAAAAAATGAGGAACTCCATAAGGGACATTGCTCTTTTCACTAATGTATCCCTGGTATACAAAATTGTAGACACATGTGAGATGTGTATCACCATCCAGTCACCAAGGTTAGGTTGCTCAGTTTTGACTTTGAGTCTACTTCCAGTCTATGTGAATTTGGGCAGATTATTATCTTCTTTGTGCCTCAATAATTTATTATATAAAAGAGAATAATAAGTGTACGTACCTCAGAGATATTTTTCTGAGGATTAAATTAGTTAAAATCTCTTATAATAGTTCCTCAAGTGATTATGATGATGAAGATGATGATAATGTGAAACCTATATCTTTGGATACTTGTAGCTAGATTTCTAGACATGACATTGCTGGATAAGATGGTATTCACATTTTATATCTTTTTTTTCAGTGTTGTGGACCAAGTCCAGCGTCTTGCACATGCAAGGCAAACACTCTACCACTAAGCTACCCCCAGCCCCATATTTTAAATCTTAATAGATATGCTGTAACAATTTACATAACCAACCAACTATGCATATAACTACATGTTTTCTTCACATTCTTGTCAACAGAGAGTATTATCAATTTTCTTTTAAAATTTTATCTCCTTGCTTTTCTCTGTTCTAAACTGATCCCATTGTTCAGATCTTATCATTCTTCTCCTTGGAAACTTCCAGTGGTTTTCTATCTTATGCACAATAAATGTTATCAAGGTCTTATGCACTCTGGGCTTCTGCTCCCTCTCTGACCTCATTACCTTCTATTCTCACTCTGGATGCTACAGCATGTCAGGGTCCCTAGTACCTTTTGTGCAGCAAAAGTTGTCAAGGACCCTGAGGTCCTGAGTGATATGTATATCTCCTGTACCACAAAAACCTTCATTCAATACCACTCCCCTATAACATCCCTGAACTTAATTCCCTTGCTAAGTTCTACCTCATCACTTATAATTCTTTACTTCCTCCCATTCTTGACCCTACAAAGAAAGTCTCAGTGATGAAATGAGAATCATGAATGTGTACTGTATACATCACTTGGAAATAAAAGAGAGAAAAATAAAATTTTTATACTTTGGTAAAACCATTTAAAACAACCTTGCCCAAATGAACTGCTTTGGTAATCACAATGCCTAATATATATTTAGATATGCAATAAATGTTTGTTGAATGAATAACTGAGAAAAAGTCCACAGAATACAATTTATTAGAGAAATACCAAGTTTTATACTTGGGATCATCATGTTAGCTGTGGTATTAATAAGAGAAACCCAGAATTCATGAAGAAAAATAATGCAAGAAGTTCTAGTTAATCATAAACTATGACAAGAAACTTGGTGATTCAGGTGCCAAGATTATTCAATAGGAAGGAAATAGTCTTTTCATCAATTCATGCCAGGGCAACTGGATATCCACATACAAAAGAATATAGTGTACCTGCCTTCACACCATTTACAAAAGATAAGACAATGCATTTAAGACAGAAATATGAGTTAAAATTTTAAACTCTTAGAAGAAAACATAGGGCCATATATTTGTGATTTGGCATTTAGAATGGATTCCTAGATATGATGCCAAAAGCATGAACAACAAAAGGAAAAATAAATTTGACTGTATCAAAGTTAAAAATGTTTGTGCATCAAAGGATACTATCAAGAAAGTCACATTACACCTTTGGCCTTCAACTTGCTGACAGTATTGTCTTCTGTGGCTAGGTCTTTGGTTACTGTTAAGGGAACTTTGGCTACCAACTGCATTATCTGAGCCTCACCTCATGAAAAAGGACCCCAGAACTAGAAAATGGTCAGGAAGTAGTGGCAGTTAATATAGACTT
Source organism: Marmota marmota marmota (assembly GCF_001458135.2). Taxonomy (NCBI): domain Eukaryota; kingdom Metazoa; phylum Chordata; class Mammalia; order Rodentia; family Sciuridae; genus Marmota; species Marmota marmota. The sequence goes on along the minus strand of NW_026000255.1, from coordinate 1,185,195 downwards.
ATATTTCTAAAATTTATGCAATAGAGGAAACATCATAAAGAAAGAAGGTGATACAGATGGTCAAATCAAAGTATTGGATTTTTGTTGTTTGGATATAATTTTATGATAGAATTCTGATAGGTTTAGTGGAAGAAGAAAGAGGTATAGATAGAAGATATGAGAAGGAATGGGTAAAAATAGGTGAAGAAAGGTCCTAAGAAGAGGAGGGTCCTGAGCCAAAGATTTGGAGGAGAGGAGGAAAATCTCTTGGGAAATAGGATACAATAAAGGGATAGGAAAATGATAAAGAGAAGTGAATTGCTGTGGTACAAAGAAAGGAAGTTATGAAAATGTGCATCAGATGTAGTTTAAACTTGGTGTTTCATAAGCAAGTTGATGAAATTATTTATAATGATGGGATCTGACTTGAGACTAATGGGATAAAGTTGATGGAGAAGATATATGAGTGGAATATGGTAGCCAGTCATGAATGAGTAAAATAGTTACCAAATAGCTGGAAATGAAGAGTCCACCTAGGGTGAAGAGCATAGATTTGTAATGAAGCCAATCTGTCTGGTTTCTCAACTTTTCTCCAGAAAGGACTTGTAGCTCAGGTAAAGTATCAGGAAAAAAAAATAATGAGATTTACTCAAAATTAGCAGTTTTCAAAACAGGACATGGAAAGTAACTGAGAATCTCATGGATTGCATAATGCTGTACACTGAGCAAAATTAAAGGCAGATGGGACTGATAGCCTGGTAGAATAGGGAGGTAACCAAGGACTACAGATGCAAATGTGGGTAAAAACTGGTTCAATAGGAAGATAGGAATGGAAGAAATCAGATGTATAGTAAGCAGAGGTCAGAGGAAGGAAAAACAGAGTTCAAGATCAAGAACGTGGTGTAATTTCATGTAATGAAAATGGTCTCAGTGGTAGCTATACCCACTGAAATGGAGAGATGAGAGGTCCCTCCACTACCCACTCTGGGTAGGTCCAGGCACTGGAGGTCTTATTAAGAATGTGTCCTAAAGTTTTATGAAGGACCACAGGAGAATAAATGAAAAGGAAGTTTTATGAGTTAATGTTTTGAAGCTGACATATAAAACAAGTAAGATAAGGAACCAGGGTGTAGTGCTATATGCCTGTAATCCCAGAGACTTGGGAGGCTCAGGAAGGAGGATCATAAGTTTGAGGGCAGCCTGCAAATTAGTGAGATGCTATCTCAAAATTTAAAAAAATTAAAAATAGGCTAAGGATGTATCCCAGTAGTAGAGTGACCCTGGGTTCAATCATTGGTTCTGAAAAAAAGCTGAATTAAGGAGAGGTAAACTTCAATGGAAACAATGACATAGAGAGATAATACAGAAAGTAGTCTGGATAATGTCATTAAGCAGTTAGGAAGTAAATTTTACCTATACACTTTAACAAACACCTTGCAAAAATGGGTGGAACTATTTTCTAAATCGTGCATTAATATTTGTTCATTGATATATTTCATATTATTAACCCCACCAACCTCTGAGGCCTCATGAGGTCTGCAATAGTGTCATGCAATGAGCTTAGTTCTCAGCTCTAAAAGACCTGAGTTTGCATTTCAGTTAAAGGGTTTATTAGCTGTCTCACCTTTACATAATAACCCTTTCTTGGCTTTTGCTTATTTATTTGTTTTGTTTTTTAAGATGGAATTAGGCCATAAACATAAAAGATGGTCTCCATCTCTCCCTTAAATATTAAAAAGCCTGTAAAATGATCAGGTTTTAGGATTTTAAATCAATATAAGAAAAAAGATAGAAGTCATCTACCCATAGGATCTTTTATGTTACAATAACAATATTGAAAATTTAGAAGCTTTTCATATTCTAAACATTTTAGTATATATTTTATATTATTTTTTTAACCTCATAAGAAAAAGTGCAACACAGTAGTTAAGAATGTGGATCATGGAACCAGATCTCTTGAGTTCAAACTATAGCTATGTTACTTACTAGCTATGTAATAATGGGCAAATTATCATTATTCTCTTTACTTTATTTATCTGTAAAATTGGTATAATAATACAGCCATCTTCATAGAGCTATTGTAATTTTTTATTTTTTTATTCTAATTTGTTATATATGACAGCAGAATGCATTACAATTGATATTACATATATATTGTAAATATTAAATGAGTTAACATAGGCAGAATCACTAAATGGTATCTACTGTTACTACTACATCATGCTCAAAAATGTTGGTTATTATTACATTGGATACATGTATTATCATGCTTAATTTAGACATTAATTTTTCCACTTTTAAATTTTTATTTGCCCTAAACAACTAAGTGAAATGTGTTTGATGACTTGTTATCACACTCAGGCAATACAACCTCAATTCTAAAGAAATTTTTCTATATTTTTTTGGTGCCAGTGTCCTGAACCAACCTGCATGAACCTGGAAGAAACTAGGTGAAGACGGGGACACAAAGAGGATTAGTGAGGTAAAAGACTATCCGATACTACTTTAGTCTTCATGAAAAATCAAAGACAATGTGTGTTTACCTATTAAATGTACCTCAAAAGTAGAGTGAGGGAGACATTAATGTTTGGTGAGAGAAAATTTCCAAAGTTCAGTTTTGGACTTTTCTGTAATATTGACTTTATCTCCAGACTCCTGTTTCTTGCCTAGAGAAACCAACTCACAACTTTCTGACTCTTCCTTAGATGAAACTGAGAGCATAGGTCAGGACGATAGCTATGGTCAGATAAACATTTCAGAGACAAAACGTCCACTGAAGCCCCTCAGCAGCTCCTCTCTCCCAACTTGCCGTTTTAGGATCACAGCAACACCATTTTTCCAACTCTCCAAACAAAGTATCTAGGATAATTTTTTTTTATTTTAGAATGTCTTTTATTATTTCATTATAGTTATACATAATATTGAGGTTTATTTTGACACAATCAATCATGCCTGGAATATAATTTGTTCCATTTCAGTCCCTAGTACTTCCTCTTTCCCTCCTCTCCTTCTTTCCCCTATTCCCATTCCTCTACACTAGTCTTCCTTCTATTTATTCATTTTTTAAAATTGGTGCCATATATATAGAGGGGGGCGGTAGAATTCATTGTGATATATTCATATATGCACATAACATAATTTGGTCAATTTCATTCCACAGTTCCTCCTTTCTCCTGTCTCTCCTCCCTCCCCCGAATCCCCTTCCTTTACTCTACTGATCTCTCTTCTTTTTCATGGGATCCTCTCCCTTTCACCCTTAATTTGTTTTGCCTTCTGCATATGAGAGAAAACATTTGATCCTTGACTTTCTGAGTCTGGTTTATTTCACTTAGCATGATGTTCTCCAGTTCTATCCATTTACCAAAAAAAAAAATGCCATAATTTCATTCTTCTTTATGGCTGAGTAATACTCCAATATGTATATATACCACATTTTCTTTACCCACTTGTCTGTTGACACACATCTTGGTTGGTTCCATAACTTGGCTATTGTGAATTGCACTGCTATAAACATTAATGTGCCTCTGTCACTACACTATGCCAATTTTAGTTATTTTTGTATAAATACCAAGGAGTGGGATAGTGAGGTCATAGGGTAGATGCATTGTTAGTCTTGAGGAATGTCCATACTGCTTTCCAGAGTAAATATACTAATTTGCAGTCCCACCAACAATATATGAGTGTATATTTTCTCCCACATCCTCACCAGCAGTTGTTATTATTTGTATTCTTGATAATTGCCATTCTAACTGGAGTGAAGTAAAATCTTAATGTAGTTTTGATTTGCATTTGCATGATTGCTAGAGACATTAAAGATTTTGTTTACGTAATTGTTGGCCAGTGTATTTTTTCTTTTTTAAATTTAATTCATTGTATTTTTTCTTTGGAGAAAATCTTGTTTAATTATTTTGCCCATTTATTGATTGGGTTATTTGTGGGGGGTTGTGTTAAATGTTGGGGGGTTCTTAATATATTATGAATATTAATTCTCTGCTGGAGGAGTAGCTGGCAAAGATTTTCTCCTATTCTGTAGGCTCTCTCTTCAAACTCTTGTTTCCTTTGCTGTACAGAAGCTTTTTAATTTTGATGCCACTTATTGATTCTTAGTTTAATCATAAAATTTGCAACTTTTAGAAGAAAACATAAGCTCAACACTTCACCATATTGGTGCAAGCACTGACTTCCTTAACAAAACCCCTAAAGTTCAAGACATTTTTTGATATTTGAATGACAAATTCTAGGGTAATTCCTGTTTTCATTTCATCCTTCTCCACACTCCAGTCCCCCATTTGTGATCAAAATGCATTATAAATGAAAATAATAAGTGTATATATCAATGGGATAAAATGATGTTTCCATTCTTATATACATTGTGCAATATTTTTAACAACATGGATAGACCTGGAGGACATTATGTTAAGTAAAAAAGTCATGCACAGAAAGACAAGTGCTGCATGATCTCACTAAAGTGGAATCTAAAAAAGTTGCTCTCACAGAAGTTGAGAGTAGAAGAGTGATTACCAGAGGCTAAGGTGAGTAGGGGAGAGGTTGTTCAGTTGGTAAACTGCTTTCTTAAAGGAAGAATATCCTAGGATATAAACTCATTTTGCTTGATTGGGTTATTTGCTTGATTGGGTTATTTAAGTGAACATGAATTTTAAGATAATCAACCATACACCAGAGGTCAGTAATGGTTCAAATTTTGGAATATATTGACCACTCACGATCTTAAACTTTGGTTCTTTATATTTTACAAGGTCTCTTCTCTTCCCCACAGAGAGTTAGATCTGCCATTTTCTCCTCTTTGAGTTTCTTTGTGTAGTTTTAATTTGAAAATTCTTCTGTTCCATCCTGGCCCTTCTGATAGTTGCTGTCACAATAGGCTTCAATTCAGAACTGCTTCTACAGTCTATCGCTTTAAGTGGTAATTTAGCAGCAGAAAAGTATCATTGGAAAACCACTGGCACATCATAAGACCTATACTTTTACAAACTCCAAAGTTACCTATTAATTTTTTAAAAATTTAGGAATATTTATATTTCACGCACATATACATACCCACAAAGTATTTTTTGTTATTTAAAAGTATTAAAAGTATTTTTTGATATGCCCTGGTTTATATTTTTGCTCCACCTGAATGTTGGACAAGAGGTTAGCTTAAAGGGAATATTCAGGTTTCTCTGTTGTGCAAAGTACTGTAGCTTGAACTGACTTATTCAAGCCAAATGGCCATATTCAAAATGGCTTCTTTAGCCCTGGGCTGAGCCTAAGGTCATCCTGAGTCAGCTGTGAGTGAATAGGCAAGAAAAGGAGACAGAGACCATAGTGAGGACATTTTAAAATCTTCACATCAGATAAAAATTCATGATGAATGAACCTGGAGTTCTATTTCCAGTAGAAATAAGATTTCCTTCTCCCTGCCTACCCTAATCAGCCCCTATCCCATACTGATATGGATGTTTATGTTTTTTAAACTCACAATAGTGAAAAAACAAAAACTTAGATATTACTGTAGTGTCAACTTTAAGAGATAGCTGAAGGCAAAGCAGTTTTGGTATTTCAAAAAAACTTGAGTGCCCAGTGCAGCACTTGGCAACATGTAGTAGATATTTTGCCAGATGGGCATTTATCATCTGACTCTATAAAGGCAAGGAAAGGCATCATGAATAAGGAAACTTGGAGACTCCCTCCTCTCTTGACTTTCCCCACAGGATACTATTGGCCAAGAATTCTTAATATATAGTCTCTCTTTAGTCTCCATTATATGGCCTGACTTCCTTTCTTCCCCTGAGCTACTCCATTAGCACTCTTATTTCTCTTCTTCCTTATATGTCAGAAATATCTGTTTTTCTCAGGATTTCAGTTGTCTAAAAGACTTGACTAGTGTTGAAGGATCCCTTTCCAATATGCCTCACTTACGTGGTTCCTAATAGGAGACCTACAGTTTATTGTTAATGATTATCATTAATCATACAAATATAAAATTTTATCTATGCTAATTGCAACATACGAAAATATATTGCTATGAAAAATTATAATAGATTTTTGACCTCTTTAAGAGGTCAAAGAAGGTTGTCTTAAGAAAGATTAGGAGGAGATCCAAGATGGCAGATAAAAGGCACCTAGCACTCACCTGTTTCTCCACCAGATAAAATCAAAACAACTGGAGAGCAACTGCTTATCAAGGTGAGTGACTATGGGAGAATGCTGAATTTCAATAGTGGATAGTCAGAGACTTGGAAAAACCCAGATACCTTGGGTAGTAGAACAGAGGGTGAGACAAAATGCCCTAGCACTGATAGAATGACAGTGAGGCAGAGGTTAGGGTAGATGTGAAAGAGAGAAAGTCCATGTGAGCACACCTAGCACAGAATTCTGTACTGTGTAAAAGTGAAGTCTGAACAGTGAACCTGAGATCTGCATATTGAACTGGCTATGAAGAAGTCCTATGCACTTTCCAGTGGATGTTCACAGTGCTGTAATGGGGAACTATCTTGAGAAGGCTTTGTCTGAGTTTGGTGCTCTGGGAGTCAAAAGTCCCCTGCATTTTCTTGTCTCTGGGAGCCCACAACAATGTAACTACACTGACTCAGCAGGCACCTGCCTTGAGACCCAGTTTGGCCCTGGGGTAGAGCCACTTGGAAGCTCAAGAGGCAGGTGCAGGATTTGGGGGATCAAATCTTTCCTCTTTGATTTTTACTTTTTTCTTTTTTCAGTTTTTTCCTTTTCTATTTTTTTCCTTTTTAAAATTAATTTTATTTTTATTATTACTTTTTAATTTTATTACTTTATTATAGTTATACTATAATAAATATTACAGTTATATGGGGTTCATTTTAACATGATTATACAAGCATGGAATACATTTCATTCCCATTCAGTCACTAGTATTTTTCCTTTCTCTCTCCTCCTTCTTCCCCCTGTTCTATTTCCTCTATTCTACCATTATTTCTTCTATTTATTTATACTGTTTTTTAATTAGTGCATTATAGATATACAAAAAGGTGAAATTCACTTTGGTATATCCATATAGGTACATAGGATAGCTTGGTCAGTTTCATTCTACCACAGAATTTCCACCCCATATATTTTGCTATCTACCTCACACCTGCCTGAACTACAAGAAGGACCCCCTTTTTTCCAATGCCTGCAGAGAAAGCAGGCACCTCTAAGCCTGAAAGACTACACACATAAAGAAGGACTAATACAAGCATGAAGTATAATTTTATCCACTAATCACAACTAAAGAAGCAGCAGGAAAACTGAACCATGAAGTTCAGTTGTAATTAAACTCAACATAACAAACTGATATTTCAAGGCACATTTTAAAGAGAAGTTTGCTTAGTAAGAAGAATCTCACGTAAAAGTAGAAAAATATACATTCCAACAGACATAAAAATATCAACATAAAAACATAAGAAATATTGGTCTGGGATTGTGGCTCAGTGGCAGAGCACTTGCCTAGCACATGTGAGGCACTGGGTTCAATCCTCAGCACCACATAAAAATAAATAAATAAATAATAAAGGTATTATGTCCATCTACAACTAAAAATAAAATAAGAAATATGAAAAAACAAGGCAACATGACTCCTCCAAAAGTGTATAAACCTCTAGTAAACTGATTACAAATGTATGAAATGCTGGAAAAGGAATTTTTTAAAAAATATTTTAAAATAATTCAAAGTGGATATAAATAAATAGATGAATGAATTAAGGAAGACAATGCAGGCTATGAAAAACCAATTGAATGAAGAGATATATATTCTGAAAAAGAACTAAATAGAAATCATAGAAATGGAAACCTAAACAAGTCAAATAAGAAATAATTGAAAGCCTCCCCAAAGATGGATCAAGTAGAAAGAATATCAGCTTGGAATCAAGGTTGATGAATTTTCACATTCAGACAGTAATAAAGGAAAAAATTAAGAAAGAATTAATGGAACATACAAGTTACTAGTATACCATTAAAAGACTCTCTCTCTCTCTCTCTCTCTCTCTCTCTATATATATATATATATATATATATATATATATATGAAATTGGAATTGACAATGGAGGATAGCTATAGGCAAACATCACAGAAAAAAATGCAATAACGACAGAAAACTTCCCAAATCTTGGAAAGAAATGGACGTCTAGGTTCAGGAGTCATTTAGAACCCCAAATAAACATTACCAGGAAAGAAACTCTCTGTGACACACTATAGTTTAACTGCCAAAACTACAGAATAAAGTAAGAATATTTAATACTGCAAGAGAGAAGTTCAACATCACATATAAAGGCAACCCCATTGCAATAAAAGCAGATTTATCAGCAGAAATTCTAAAGGCCAGGAGGTTATGGTATGATGTATTTCATGTCCTGGAAGAAAAAAAAATTGCCAACATAGATTACTATATCAAGAAGTCATTATTCAGAATTAAAGGCAAAATAAATAACATCTAAGATAAACTAAAAAAAAAAATTCATGACCACTAACCCAGCACTACAGATGATACTTAAACCAATACCTAGAAAAGGAAGCAAGATAAACATAATCACTAGAGCACAGTAATGAATAAATCTCACTGGAAGAATAGATAAGCAAATGATAATTAGGAAACAATCAAATGCTATAAATTCAATAAAGCACCAAACCTCTAAGATGAATGAGGGAAGAAGAAACAGATTCAAAACATACAAAAGAAAAACAACAACATGACAGGAAGGAGTACATGTTTTTAAATAACAACCATGAAAGTAAATGGTATTAGTTCTCCAATTAAAAGATGCAGACTGGTTATTTAGATCAAAAACAAGGTCCAACAATTTCCTGCCTGAAAGAAACTCACCTCATTGATAAAGACACAAATAGAATGAAAGTGAAAGGATAAAAGTGATATTATAAGCAAATGAAATCCAGAAGCAGTCAGGAGCAGGTATACTCATACATGGCAAATAAGACATCAAACCAAAATCGGTCAGAAGAGACCAAGAAGGGAACATGTTGATAAAGGGAACAATCCATCCAGAAGTTACAACAATGATAAATATATATGCCACAAATGTTGGAGACCTGATTTTATAAAATATACTTCTGAAAATAAAGGGAGAGATAGGCTATGGTAAAATAATAATGGGTGATTTCAGTACCCCACTCTTACCAATAAATATATCATCCAGGAAAAAAAATCAACAAAGAGCTAGGCATGGTGGTACACCATGGAGGCAAGAGGATCACAAGTTTGATGTCAGCCAGAACAACTACTTAGTGAAACCTTGTCTCAAAATTAAAACATGAATAAATAAAAAGAGCTGGGATGTAGCTCAGAAGCAGAGCATTTGTCTAGCATGTGTGAAGTCCTCAATTCAATCCCCAGTACTCTAATAATAATAAAAGTTGAATTATACTATTTATCAAATGTACTTATCAGACATCAACAGAGTATTCCATCCAAAAACTTCAGAGTACGCATTCTTTTCATCAGGACATGAAACTTTTCTAAAATAGATTGGAATATTAGGCCAAGTTTTACCAAATTTAAAAAAATTGAAATTATTTCTTGTATCTTATCAGATCACAATGAAATAAAACTAGAAATCCATAGCAAAATTAATTACATAATGTAGGCAAATACATGGAAACTGAACAATATTTTTTAAACAGTGAGTCAGTGAAGAGATCTAAGGTAAATTTAAAAATTACTAGAATCAAATGAAAATGCCAACACAGCATACCAGGACCTCTGGGATACAGTGAAAACAGTCCTAAGAGGGAACTTTATAGCCCTGAGAGATTTCAAGTAAATAGCCTAATGTGTTTATCAGGGTCTTAGAAAAACAAGAGCAAGTTAAGCCCAAAATCATTAAAAGAAAATAAATAATAAAGATCAGGGCAGAAATAAACAAAATAGAGAGACTAAAAAAACAATGCAAAGCATCAATGAAACAAAGAGTTGGTTCTCTGAAAAAATAAACTAAATTAACAAAGCCTTAGCTATACTAATAAATACACAATGAATACTCAAGTATATAAATTTAGAGATAAAGTGGGTATATTAAAACATACCACTGAGACTCATAAAATAGGGAATATTTTGAAAAACTCTATGCCAATAAATTTTTAAATATAGAATAAATGAACAAAGGAGCATATATAAGCTATCAAAATTGAACCAAGAGATGTAAAATCTTAAATGCATCAAAAGCATACAGTGAGATGAAGGGAGTAATAGTCTTCCAATTAAGAAAAGTCTAGGACCAGATGGATTCACTGCTGAATTTTATTTAACTTTCAAGAAGGAGTGATACCCATGTTCCTTAAACTATTCTGTAAACTAGAAAGGGAGGGAACCCTTCCAAATTCATTTACAAAGTCAGTACTACCTTACCAAACCTGTCACAACAACAACAACAAAACTATACACCAATATCCTTGATGAAGTTAGATGCAAAAAAATTCTCAATAAAATACTTGCAATTCAAATTCAGCAGTGTATTTTACAAGATTATAAATGATTATCAAGCTAGTTTCATTCTGGAAGTGGGAGGTTGGTTCAACATATGTAAATCAATAATGTAATACAGCACATAATTAAAATCAAGGATAAAAAAATCATCATTTCAATAAATACAGAAAAAGCCTTTAATAAAGTTTAACATCCCTTCTCAAAAAAAGCCCTGAATAATTTAGTTATAGAAGGATCATATCTCAACATAATAAAGGCTATATATAACAAAACCAAAGCCACCATCATTGTGAATATGTAAAAATTGAAAGCAGTGCCTCTAAAATCAAGAATAAGACAAACATGTCCACTCTCACCACTCTTATTCAATATAGTACTTAAAATTTTAGTCCAAGAAGTAAGGCAAGAGAAAGAAATGATTGGGCTGCAAATAGGAAAGGAAAAAGTTAAATTACCTCTGTTTGAAGATCACAAATTTTATCACAAATGGATAGAATCAAAGGACATAATGTTAAGAGAAATGAGTCATATACAAAAAGATCAGTATCACATGTTTTCTCTTGTATGTTGAAACAAAACAAAAAGATGATCTGAAAATAGAAGAGGACCTATTAGGTAAGGTGAAGGGTGCTGGGGTGTGGGAGAAGAGAAGACAGGGCAAGAAAGGGTAGAAGGGAGGATGGACATGATCGAAGCACAATATATGCAAGTATGGCAATGTCAAATTAATGAAACCCATTAATTTGTACCATTAGCATGCATTAATAATTATAATTTTAAAAAAGAGTATTTTGACTCATGATGAACATTTTTAGCTCACATTCACCTAAACTAATCATTGACTTTACAAAGACTTGATGAATAACAAAGTGATATTTTCAAAACTTTTGGGGTAACCAAAATGGTCACCTTATTAGCAATTACTCCAATTGGATAAACAAAACCATCTTATGGCAATCTGTCATAAACTCATTGTTATATAATGTTAAGAACATCTCATATTTTGTGATATTATTAGTTTAAGCAGTCCTAAAATTTTTGAAATATTTTAGTGTCTCTCAAAACTTTAAAAAAAGAAAGAAAATATAAAGGAAGAATACTTAAGTAGTCCAGAAAAAGAGTAAATATAAGTAAATTAGGCAAACCAGAGCAAACAAGCATTCCAAAAAGAGTGAACATCATGTTTGGCACAAGAAAAAATTGTAAACTGAAAGTAGTCAAGTATGGTTGTTAGTAAAAGAATAAAGAAAGCAGAAACATGTTGAGACTGAAGATACAGAGGTAGAGTTAGACCGTGTAGGGACTTGTACATCTTGATAAAGACTATGTATTTTCTTCTAAGAGCAATGAGAAGGCCTGTTAGAAAGTTTGGAGTAAGAAAGGGATATGGTCAGTTTTGACACTTACCAGCATCACTCTAGTTGTTTATGTGGAAAATGAATTCAAGGGTACAAGTGGGGGCCATAGGAGAGCAATTAAAAGGCCACTACAAGTCCAGATAGTAGTAGTATATTGGAATAAGGTAGTAAAGGTAGAAAAGAAGAGAGGTGCACAGTTTTAAGAAAGTTTTTGTGGGCTGGGGATGTGGCTCAAGCAGTAGTGTGCTCGCCTGGCATGCGTGCGGCCCGGGTTCAATCCTCAGCACCACATATAAACAAAGATGTTGTGTCCGCCAAAAACTAAAAAATAAATATTAAAAAATTCTCTCTCTCTCTAAAAAAAAAAAGAAAAGAAAAGAAAAATTTTGTGAGTACAACTGACAGTAAATGGTGATAGACTGGATATGGGTAGGAGGAGATAATAGAGAAGCCGATGCCCAGGATAATTTCTATTGTTTTGGCTTGTTTAACTTAATGTATGACGGTACCCACACAAATATAAGTAACAATGGAAAAGAACATGATGGAGGAAGGGTATCAGATGGAGATTTGGGGATTATGAGTTTTGAATCCACTTAGCTTTAGATGCTTTTGAAACAGCCAAGTAGATAATTGGTAAAATGGGAATGAAAATGGATGACATATTTGAAATGGAGATATAAATGTGAATACACTATTTTAAGCATTTTTTAGTTGTCAATAGACCTTTATTTTATTTGTTTATATGCAGTGCTGAGAATAGAACCCAGTGCCTCACACATGCCAGGCAAGTGTGCTACCACTGAGGCACAGCCCCAGTCCGAATGCACTATTTTTACATATTTTAGAATTTAATTTCTAGGCATGGATGAACTCTTCATGGGAGAGACTCTATTGAAAAGATAAAAAGTCTAGAATTTATCCACAACAAAATCTGGCATTTAATGAGACACTTTGCTAAAGCATAAAGGGAATAGAGAGATAATTTTAATCTCTATTATGGCATACAAAAAAACAAATAATTCATAATTTCAATTTTAATTTTTTCTTTCTCCTAATATACTCTATAATTATATGTTTATTCCTTGTCTTGCTATTTTATATCTTTTTGTGGTCAATTTAGAGCTTCATTATGTAGTTAGAGAATATGGTTTATATAATTTTTAATATTTAGGAATATGTAGGAATTTTCTTAATAGCTAAATAAACCATGAGGCTTTATTTAAATGTTCTATAGATATTTGAAAAGACTACATATATTCTTTTTTCCTTTTCTTTATTTTTATTTCTTACTTGTTGTATAATTGAATGGATTCAGGAAGGTGCTTAACTCAAACTTGTTGAATCAGATTATTAAACTTAAGTATATCAGGTGACCAGAGTATGTGGCAGATGGTATCTCAGCATGAGATGTACTTTAGAAGGTGGTTATTAGATATTAGGGACATGGAGAGGGCCTGAAGCCAGAGCTTTATAGACAAATGAGTCCCTTTTGATATTCTGCTGTGTGATCAAAGAGAGTGGCCTTGTCTGAACATATTGACTCCTTTTAGACCTTCAACAAAGAGGTTAACTGGGCATTGTAGACCACAGAGAATTTTGCTGCACGTAAAACTAAGGTAGGAGTAAAGGAGCAATGGCACATACATTGTCTTTATGTGGCATTTTCTCACTGTATTTAAAGGCAATATGTTGGAAGAAGCAGTGTGGAAATGTGTGAAACAGAGAGTGTGATGGCAGAGGGGTGAGGGAATCTGAGGTAGTGCTTCATTTATGTGGTTCCTCCTTGGATCCACCTAAAGTGGAGATCCCATCATGAATTCTGCATTCCTCAGATATTGGACAGGTCTATGCCCCTTAAAGATAATGTTTAATGTGTGTTCTACAATTCTTGGGTTTTACTAATATAGTTAATCCTCATTATGGTCCAGTAAGCATTATAATCGTCTCCATTTTACAGATGAGGAAACAAGCCCAGAGAGGTTAAGAAACATGAATGAGATCACAATGAGTCTAGCATCATAAAACAAATTCCTCAGATTGATGAATGGTAGTTATCAAACTTTGGCCTCAAGACTTATACACTTAAAAATTATTAGAGACCAAAGGAGATTTTTATGTGGAATATATATATATATATATATATATATATATATATAATAGTA
>NW_026000255.1:1163429-1168677 GCF_001458135.2 Marmota marmota marmota | reverse complement strand
AAATTTTAAAAATTCTCTCTCTCTCTCTCTCTCTCTCTCTCTCTCTCTCTCTTTCTAAAAAAATAAATTAAATAACCCAGTCAATAAATGGACAAAGGAACTGAACAGCCATTGCTCAAAAGAAGAAATATAAATAGCCAACAAATCTATGAAAATTATTTCATAAAAATATTCTTAACTGAAACTGCAATTTTTGAAAACTACAAATGTGTAATATCATTTAACATAATAGTTAATAGTTTATTTTACTGCCATTGCCTTGATTTGTGTTAAGGTGCCAGGAATTTAATCTACCATTGCTTTTGTACCATCATAGAAAATATCAATACAGTGAAAAGGCAAATTAAGTCTTCATCCTATTATCAAAATATTTTATATGTTTTTTAGTAGTAGTTGCACACAATACCTTATTTTACTTATTTATTTTTATGTGGTGCTGAGGATCGAACCCAATGCCTCTTGCATGCTAGGCAGGCACTCTGCCACTGAGCCACAACCCCAGCCCCTATTATCAAAATATTTTGACCTCATGAAATCTTCTGAAAATGCAATGAGGCCCCTGAGATATTTTCAGATCATACATTAAGAAGTACTGTTATAGAGACACAGAATGAATGGAATCTGAGCTGCAAAACAAGCATGTATGGGTCACATTTCCATTCTTCAGGATTCTTTAGTGCCCCCAAATTTCCTGATCACTAGCACAGAGGTAGACTCAGAAAGACTGACTGTTCAGTTTCACTTTTACCAGATAGTAAAAGCACTAGGTGTTTCCTAGGGGTATGATTTGTTTGTTTGGTACAGAGAATGGAACCAGAGGCACTTAGCCACTGAGCCACACCCTCAGCCCTTTTCACTTTTTATTTTGAGACAGGGTCTCACTAAATTGCTTATGGCCTCACTAAGTTGCTGAGGCTGGATTTGAACTTGAGACCCTCCTGCCGCAGCCACTCCAGTCTCTGGGATTACAGGTGTGTGCTACCACACCCAGCTCCTAGGGGTATGATTTATTTCTGAGGAGGAAGCATTTGTGTTCTGGCTGAAGCCTTTTATAGAGAGGCTCAAGATGTGACAAGTGTCAGGCTTTGATGACTAGAATCTATTAATTAAGAAATTGAGAGGTCTCTCTGAGGCCTCCATTCCTGTAATCAAGTTTCTAGAAGTTCTGGTTCAGTTTGGGAACATGGTGTGCAATGTTCATATGTCCTGAATTTCTGGCCACTCTAAAAGGAAAGTGAATGAATTTTCAGGGCCTACAGAAACAGCTGAGGAAGGCAATAGGATTGCCATATGTAAGTCACGAAATTTTAATCTTGGGTTTTCTCCAGTGCCTGCCTAGTAAAAGAGACTAAGGTGTGAGTTAATACTAAAGTATTGGCTAGAAGAACCTATTATTGTTGACCTTCATTCATGATTCATGGCTTTAAGACAGCCACCTAGGAAATTCCCTAAGACTAAAATTATGAACCAGTGTGCTCATATGAAAGGACTGTTGGGCAATGGCATTATTGTCAAAATATAATTTAATAACAGTAGTTTGTAACAACAATTAAGAATTTACCATGCGAGGCACTCAACTGAGCACTTGCTATGAATTATCTCATTTAATTTTCACAGTAATTATACAAGTTAGGTACCATTACCATTCCTACTTCACAGAAAATGATATCTAAGTATAAGGAGGTTAAATGACTCATTCAAAACTATACTCCAATAAATGATAGAGATAATATTCTAGTGCAGGCAATCTTGATTTTAAACAAATATTTAAAAGGTAATACTTCTTCCCTATATATGGAAGTATTGAGGAAAAATAAAATTATGTTACTTATCAGATTTTGAGAAAAACAAAATGGATCAATGATTAAGCCCATATTCAGTTATTTTCAATGCTGGATTTTCATAAAATATGTGACAACCAAAAGAGCCATGATATGATGTGTATCTCAACCTAATTTTGGCCTGGTTAAATTTTATCACTTTGAAAGCCTGCTCTGAAGGGTTTTGAAACAGTGGTCTGAGGTGTCATGGAACAGGTGATGAAAGTCATACATTTCATGAGAATGTTTGTGGTTCTACATGATATCATAGTTTTAGGCAAAAGTTTTGTAGGCTTCCAAATAGAATTCTCAAAAAATTGTTAGAAATTATAAATTAATTCAGTAATTTTGCAGAATAAGAAATCAACATACAAAAGTCAATTGCATCTCAGTATACTAACAATAAACTATTTGAAAAAGAAATTATGAAAATATACACTTTTATAATTGCATCAGAAAAAATAAAATACTTACAAATAAATTTAACCCAGAAGGTGAAATATCTGTATACCCAAATCTCTAAGACATTAATAGAAGAAATTAAAATGACAGAAATAAGTAAAGAGATAACCCATATTGATGGATTAGAAATAGTAATACAGTTAAAATGTCCATACTAACCAAAGTATGCCATACATTCCATGCATTCTCTATCAAAATGCTAATGAGGGGCTGGGGTTGTGGCTCAGCAGTAGAGCACTGGCCTAGCACCTGCGAGGCCCTGGGTTCAATCCTCAGCACCACATAAAAACAAATAAACAAAATAAAGGTATTGTGTCCAACTACAACTAAAAAATAAATAGTAAAAAAAAATTTTAAAAACCACTAATGACATTTTTACATAAAATAGAAAAAAATAATACTAAAATAGTGTGGTACCACAAAAGACCCAAACAACCAGAACAGTCTGGAGTAATGTAATGTAATATGGAGGGATCACTCTTCTTGATTTCAAACCATATTACAAACTGTAGTAATCAAAATATTATTGGCTGGGCATGATGGAAAATGCTTGTAATCCCAGCAACTCAGAAGTCTGAGGCAGGAGGATCACAAGTTTGAAGCCAGCATCAGCAACTTAGCAAGACCCTATTTTAAATGAAAAATTTAAAAAGTCTGTGGATGTAACTCAGTGGAAAAGCACTATTGAATTTAATCCCCAGTACCAAAAAATGTATGTTAACCAACATAAAAATGAACACACAAAGCAACAAAACTGAATAGAGAGCCCAGAAATAAATCCACATATATGTGGTCAACTAATCTTTGACAGGGTCACCAAGAACACACAATGAGGAAAGGGTGCCCTTTTCAATAAATGATGGTGGGAATATTGGACCCTTATACCATGTTTAAAAATTCAAAATGAATTGAAGACATAAATGTTGACCTGAAATGATAGAGCTAGAGTAAAACATACACAAAAGGATCTGTGGCATTGGTTTTAGCAATGATGATTTTTAGGTGTGAACCCAAAAGCACAGGCAAGAAAAGCAAAAATAAACAATTGGGACAACATCAAACCAAAAAATTCTGACAGCAAATTAAAACTATACTGAGATTTCATCTCATTCTAGTCAGAATGACGACAATTAAGACTATAAATAACAATAAATGTTGGCGAGGATGTGGTGAAAAAGGTACACTCAAACATTGCTGGTGGGACTGCAAATTGGTACAACCACTATGGAAAGCAGTATGCAGAGTCCTCCAAAAACTTGGAATGGAACCACCATTCAGTTATCCCACTCCTTTGTGTATACCCAAAGGACTTAAAATTGGCATACTGCAGTAATGCAGCCATATCACTATTTATAGCAGCTCAATTCACAATAACTAAGCTATGGAACCAACCTAGGTGCTCTACAACAGATGAATGGCTAAAGAAAATGTTGTATATATCCACAATGGAATATTACTCAGCCATAAAGAAGAATTCCACCCCCTTATTATGTTACCATTCACATATCAGAGAGAATATTTGGCCTTTGTTTTTTGAGGATTGGCTTATTTCACTTAGCATAATAGTGTCCAGTTCCATCCATTTACTGACAAATGCCACAATCTCATTCTTCTAGGTATGTATCCAAAGAAATTGAAACCAGTATTATCTTGAAACACTGTCTGCATTCTCATGTTCACTGGGACATTATTTCCACTAGCCAAGATAAGGAAACAACCTAAGCATCTGCCAATGGATGAATGGATAAAGAAATTGTGATGTAGATAGATACATATAAATATAGATGTAGACATATCAATGATGGAATATTGTTCTATCTTTAGAAAGAAAGAAATCCTGTTATTTGTGACAACATGGATGAGTCTAGAGGACAAGATGCTATGTGAACTAAGCCAAGCACAGAAAGACAAATACTGTATGATCTCAATTATATGAAGTATATAAAACAATAAAATTAATAGAAGTACAAAGTAGAATGGTGGTTGCCAGGGGTTGGGGTGAGGAAATAGGGAGATGATGGTTAAAGAGGAAAAGTTTCAATTATGCCTGGAGATGACTATTTAAGTAAAATAAGCGAGGCACAGAAAGACAAGTACCGCATGATCTTATTCATATGTGAAATCTAAAAATGTGGATCTCATAGAAGTTGAGAGTAGAATGGTGGTTACCAGAGCCTGGGTGGGAAGAGTAGAGGTGGGGGAGGAATGGGAAAATGTTGATCAATAGGTACTAAGTTACATTTAGATAGGAGCAAAAAGCTATGACATGATATTTTCCAGTGAGGTAACTAAAATAAATAATAATGTACTGTATGTTTCAAAAAACTGAAAGAAATTATTTTTGAAAATTTTCACCATAAATAATAAATGTCTAAGTAGATATGCTTAATCTAATGTAAATTTTACACAATTTATACATGTATACTCATATCAAATAAAATCAACTTCAAACCTAAGTTAATCAAAAGGAATGAAGAAGGACACTATATACTGTTAAAAGGAACCATCCACCAACAAGACATAACAATTATCAATTTGTATGCACCAAATAATGGAGCTGCAACGTTCATAAAACAAACTCTCCTCAAGTTCAAGAGTCAAATAGACTACAACACAATAATTATGGGTGACTTCAACACACCGCTCTCACCATTAGACAGATCCTCTAGACAAAAGCTGAATAAAGAAACTATTGAACTCAATAGCACAATCAATAACCTAGACTTAACCGACATATATAGAATATATCAACGATCATCAAGTGGATACACGTTCTTCTCAGCAGCACATGGATCCTACTCAAAGATAGACCATATACTATGCCATAGTGCAACTCTTAGTAAATATAAAGGCGTGGAGATAATACCATGCACCATATCTGATCATAATGGAATGAAACTGGAAATCAATGATAAAAGAAGGAAGGAAAAATCCTACATCACATGGAAAATGAACAATATGTTACT
>NW_026000255.1:1156674-1161612 GCF_001458135.2 Marmota marmota marmota | reverse complement strand
AAAAAAATGTGGCATTTATACACAATGGAGTATTACTCTGCATTAAAAAATGACAAAATCATAGAATTTGCAGGGAAATGGATGGCACTAGAGCAGATTATGCTAAGTGAAGCTAGCCAATCCTTAAAAAACAAATGCCATATGTCTTCTTTGATATAAAGAGAGCAACTAAGAACAGAACAGGGAGGAAGAGCATGAGGAAAAGATTAACATTAAACAAAGACGAGTGGGGGGAGAGAAAGGGAGAGAGAAGGGAAAGCATATGGAAATGGTAGGAGACCCTCAATGTTACACAAAATCACATAGAAGAGGATGTGAGGGGAAAGGGGGGCAAACAAGGGAGAGAATTGAACAACAGCAGATGAGGTAGAGAGGGATGATGGGAGCGGAGGGGAGGGGGGATAGTAGGGGAAAGGAAAGGTAGCAGAATACAACAGTCACTAATATGCCATTATGTAAAAATGTGAGTGTGTAACCGATGTGATTCTGCAATTTGTATTTGGGGTAAAAATGGGAGTTCATAACCCAATTGAGTCAAATGTATGAAAGATTATATATCATGAGCTTTGTAATGTTTTGAGCAACCAATAAAAAAATATAAAAAAAACAATTTATACATGTATCAATGCATTACATAATAGCCCATTAATAGGTAGTTTTTATGTTTTATCAGTTAAAATAAATTGTAAAATGTTTTAGTTATACAGGATGAGTAAGTTCTGGAGATCTAATGTACAGCATAGTGCCTATAGCTAACAATACTATATTGTATACTCTAAATTTGCTTAGAGGGTATGTCTTATGTTGTGTTCTTACCATAATAAAAATAATAATGAGGAGGTTGGGAGGAAACATTGGGAAATGATGGGTGTATCAATGGCCTTGATGATAGTAATGGTTTCAAATTCTTTGAATTTTATTCATTAAATTGTACAGATTTTTACATGCCAATATTGCTTCAATAAAGTGTTTTTCAATATATACACCATTCTGTATAATTAATATGCACCCATAAAAATTATATAAATAGAAGTTCCTTAGAAACCCAGTAGGCTAAATATGGCTCACATAAGTCATTCCCTAGCAAATTTTAATTGTTCTGGGCTTAAATAATATAGATGTATATAATTTATCAAGTAGAACAACATGGAGCCAAGAAAATGCTTATCATTAAAACCTGGTTAATGCCCTACCAAATATCAAGAATTAAGAACCTTCTTGGGATTCAGGAATATGTCAATGACTCCTCCCTCATTGCCAATCCCCTTAAGATTCTAGTTGCAAATATCAGAGCATACTATAGAAGATAAGAATATCCATCTCTAGAGAGAGAGCATGAAAATGAGTGATTCTTTCCAAGAATTTTCCAGGTGGGCTACTGGGGTTTTTATGAGAAAAGAAGTATTAATAGTTTTGAGACCCCAAGTTTTCTGCCACATTGCTTGGGCAAGTCTTATTCTTGCAACACTGCTGTTAGCCTGAGTAGCCTGAAGGTGCTATTATAATTGGTTGATAAAAGTTATATATGTAATTGGTTTCACATATCAGAGTTGCCCAGAAAGTAAGATTATGGCACTGATGCATGAAATAATTAGCTATTTCTGAAAATATTTCTGTGGCAGTCAGTTTCAGACAATTACCAAGTCATTTGGGATCGGTCTACATATAATGAAATCTTGGCTCTACTACTACTAGTTGTATGACCTTGAGTTTCAGTGTCATCATCTTTAAAAATGACCTACTTCAATTTGGGTGCAGTGACACATACTAGTAATACCAGCTACTCTGGACACTGAGGCAGGAGGATCACAAGTTTGAGGTCAGCATAGGCAACTTAATGAGACACTGTCTCAAAAAGTTTTTACAGGATGGGATGCTATAAGGAAACAGGGAGGAGGGAGGAAGGAAGAGAAAGTACTGGGGACTGAATTAGAACAATCTATATTCCATGCTTTTATAATTACATCAAAATGAATCCTATTGTCATGTGTAACTAAAAAGAATCAATTTTAAAAACAGATAAGGAGAAAGGACTATGGGAGGGAAAAGGAAGGTACTGGGGAATGAGATTGATCAAATTATGTTATGTGCACATAAAACTAATAGCACAACTAATCCCACTATTATGTATAATTATAATGCACTAATAAAAATGTTAAATAATTTATTTTTAAAATGGTCTGAAGATATAACTCAATGATATAATACTTGCCTAGCATGCATGAGGCCCAAAATACAATCCCAGTACTGAAAAAAATTACCTACTTCATATAGGTCATATATATAAACATTAAATTAGATAATATATACCTTCATAGTAGCATGGAGTGTGTACTGTGTTCCAGGAACCATTTTAAGCACTTTATGGGTTATCTCTTTTTATCTTTAAAATAAATCCTATGATCTATTGTTATGAGCTGAATTATGCCACTGCATCCTCAGATTTATATGTTGAAGTCCTAATGCTCAGTAGCTCAAATGTGACCTTATTTAGAAATAGGGTCATCACAAATGTGATTAGTTAAAATGGGGTCATTAGGGTGAGCCCAATGACCTCAGTCAATTCAGTATTGCTATTATCCTTATAAAAAATGGAAATTTGAACACAGAAGCATACATAGAGGAAAGATAATATGAAGAGACATAAGGAGAAGACAGCCATCAACATGCCATGGAGAGAGGACTGGAGTAGAACTTTGCCTTACAGACCTTGAATGAATCAACCGAGTGAACATCTCGATTTTTGGACTTCTAGCTTCCAGACTGTGAGACAATACATTCCTGTTGTTTAAACCAATTAGCTATTGTATTTTGTTATGGTAGCCTTAGAAAATCAATACACATAGGTACTACTATTAGCCTCATTCTATAGTGGAAGAAACTGAGGCACAGTAAGTTTAAATAATTTACCCAGTATGACAGAGACAGGATCAAAACCCAGGAGTCTAAATCTGAAGTGTACACTCTTAACTACTACCCTATACTGCCTTCCACTCAAACACATGCCTATTTCATATTGGACAAACAATAGGTACTCAACATGTGTCAGTGGCCTTCCAATTTAGAAATCTAACTATTGATATAGGACAGAAGTAGATGACCAAATTGATTGGTAAACTTTGAGTCTTCTTCAAAGACTGACCAGGTCCTAATTCATTTTGGTATCTCCAGAATCCATCAAATAATACACACCACCTCTTAAGTGCTCAGTAATTATTTATTATTGTTGTTGTTTTATGAAAGAAATGTAACTGAAAAATTGAAGCTACCATGATAATGTTGGTTATTTGTATATAAAGTGAGCCAGTCCTCACTATTGATAAGATTCCTAATTAATTCAGTAAATTAGAAAATTCAAGAGAGAATTTGTTTTGACAAAAGAAAAAAAATGTTTGGCTCCAAACTCAGCAAGTCTCTTATTATTGACTCTAAAATACTTTTAGAAGAGAGCTCCAAGTAGTCTTGAGAAAATGCCTGTCTAGAGAGTAAAATAAGACCTTAGGTTTGTAGAAGTAAGGTGCTCAACAAATATTTAAGTTCTCCACAGCTCACATGCAGCTCCTCAGAAATGTACATAATCAACTACTTATTTGGCATTGCCTAAAAAACATCTTAACATCTATACATCTAAAACCAGTCATGATTTTCTCTCCCCAAACCTGTTTCTTTTCCATTTTCTCATTGAATGATATTTATCCATTTGCTCAAGTTATAATTCTAAGTCATCCTAGATACTTCCTTCTTCATCACCATCAGTATTAAATCAATTACCAAATTCTGTTGGTAGAGCTTCCTCAATTGCTCTAAAGTCAGTCTATATTTCTGAATCTTCATTGCCCCCTCTCTAGAATAACCTATAATCATTTATTTCTGAACTCCTGTACCAACCTCCTAATTAGCTTCTGCAAAATTACCACATCACCCTCCAATCAGTTCTCATGATACAAGCCAAGATACATTGTCAAAATGCGTATGATGGGGCTGGGGATGTGGCTCGCCTGGCATGCGTGGGGCGCTTGGTTCGATCCTCAGCACCACATAAAAAATAAAATAAAGATGTTGTGTCCACCGAAAACTAAAAAAATAAATATTAAAAAATTCTCTCTCTCTCTCTAAAAAAAAATGCGTATGATGTTACTCCCTTGTTTAAAATATTTGGTTTCTCTTTGAATAAAAACAAAACTCAAAAAAAAGTTAAACAAAAACTCTAGGATATCTAAAGATGCCTCTTTTTCTCACCCCAATTTACACTACATATCTTTTTGCTTACTTTCCTCCAACCTCTCTGTCTTTTCAGGTTTATGAAAACCTGGCCCCTCTTGCACAAAGCCTTTGCTATGGCATTCCCTGTACCTGTTACCTCTTTTCTGGGCCCAGCTAACTTTTCCTCATCCTCTGTCTCATGTCTGTTTTTTTTTTCTTTTTCTCTTTATTCTCAACTGATACATAAAACATAAATTTGTACTATTATTACTGTACAATATAATGTTCAGTACATGTATACATTGTATATTGTTTAAAGCATGTTAAACGTATTTATATCCTCAAAGATTTATTAATTTTTTAAGATGAAAACTTTCAAAATCCTTTCTTCTAGCTTCTTTAAGTGTACAATGCAATGTTACCCCAGAGCTTTTTAGTCCCATCTAACTATAACTTAGTAACCATCAATCAACTTTCCCCACTAACCTGCACCAATGTCCCCAGCCTCTGATGACCACTATGCTACTCTCAGTTTTTATGAAATGAATTTTTTTAGATTCTACATGAGTGAGATCATTCATTACTTGTTTTTCTATACCTGAGTTATTTGTCTTATCACTAATTATCTCCATTTCCATCCATGTTGTTGTAAATGGCAGGATTTCATTCTCTCTCTCTCTCTCTCTCTCTCTCTTTCTCTCTCTCTCTCTCTTTCTCTCTCTCTCTCTCTCTCTC
>NW_026000255.1:1149082-1154789 GCF_001458135.2 Marmota marmota marmota | reverse complement strand
CTCTCTCTCTCTCTTTCTCTCTCTCTCTCTCTTTCTCTCTCTCTCTCTCTCTCTCTCTCTCTGTGTGTGTGTGTGTGTGTGTGTGTGTGTGTGTGTTTAGTACTGGGGATTGAATCCAGCAGTATTTAACCATTGCGTTATATCCTCAGACCTTTTTATTTTTTATTTTGAAATGGGATGTTGCTAACTTGCTTAAGGCTTCACTAAATTGCTGAGGGTTTCACTGAGTTTCTGAGGCTGGCCTCAACCTCCCAAGTCACTGGGATTACAGGAGTCCACCACACACTCAGCTCAGGATTTTGTTCTTTTATGGCTAAATAGTATTCTATTATGTATGTATACCACATTTGCTTTATCCATTCATCAGCTGATGGATACTTATGCTGTTTCCATTTATTGGTGATTATGGATAGTGTTACAGTGAATGTTGGAATGAAGACATATAGGTTTCATTTCTTTTGTTTATATACCTGGTGGAGAAATTGTGGATTATATGCTAGTTCTATTTTTAATTTTTTGAGGAATCTCCATATGGTTTTCAGCAATGTCACTTCTAATTTGCATCCATCAACAGTTGCAATGGTTCCCTTTACCCCATAGCTTCACCAAAACTTGTTATCTTTAGTCTTTTTGATAATACTAATTCTTCTGGGGTGAGGTGATATTTCATTGTGCTTTTGATTTGCATTTCCCTGTTGAATGGTGATTTTCAGCATTTTTCATATTCCTATTGGCTATTTGTATGTCTTCTTTTCAGAAATGTCTATTTAGATATATAGTCCATTAATAAAATCAGGTTATTTTTTGTTATTTATGAATCAGTTTTTTTCATTGCTCTTTTTATTGTTTTTACTTTTAGTTCCATTATTTCTTTCATTCTACTAATTTTGGCTTTAGTTTGTTTTTTGTTTTCATTTTTCTGGTTCCTTGAGATGCATGTTTATCTGAGATCTTTCTACTTTTTTACTTGGGTATTAATTACTATAAACTTTGATCTTAGTAATGTTTTCATTGTATTCTATAGGCTTTGGTTTTTGTGACTCCATTTTCATTTGTTCCAAAAAATTTTTAAATTTTCTTCTTGATTTCTTCCTTGATCTACTGAATGTTCAAAAGTAAGTTTTTAAAATTTCCATTATTCTTAGTTTCCAAACCTTTTCCTGTTGTTGATATCTAGCTTTATTTCATCATGGTCAGAAAAGATACTTGATATGATTTCAGTTTTTTTAAATTCACTGAAACTTGTTTTGTGGCCTATCCCATGATCTATTCTGTAAAATGTTCCCTGTGTCAATGAGAAAAATGTGCCTTCAGCATCTATTAAGTATAGTATTCTGTAGATGTCTGTTATGTACATTTAATCTCGGGTACAATTTAGCTCTGTTCTGTCTTTGTTCATTTTATGTCTGGGTGATCTGCCCATTGCAGAAAGGGGGCATTAAAGTCCCCAGATATTATTGTATTGTAGCCTGTCTCTCCCTTCAGTATTGGGTACATATACATTTAGAATTGTTGAATTTGCTCTTGCTGAATGAACCAATTTATCATTATATATTGGCATTCTTTGTCTCTTTTTACTGTTTTTAATTTACAGTCCACTTATTCTAATAACAGTATTGCTGCTGCTTCTTTCTGTTGGCTATCATTTGCATGGAATATCTTATTCTACCCATTCACTTTAAGTCTATGTGTGTCCTTGGAGATTAAGTGAGTTTCTTGTAAGGGACATAGGGTTGGGGCTTGTTTTTCTTATCCACTCCATCACTCTGTCTTTTAATTGGAAAATTTTATACATTTACATTCAAGATAACTATCAAAAGGTAAGGTCTTACTTTTTTCATTATGTAACTTGATTTCCAGTTTTCTTATAGTTCCTTCCTTTCTCCATTTCTTATAATCTTCTCTGATGATTAAATGAATTATGCTAGTAGTGTGTTTTGTTTCCTTATTAGTTCTTTTAAACATTTAGTTTTTTAGAAGTAGTTGGACACAATACCTTTATTTTATTTATTTATTTTTATGTGGTGCTGAGGTTCGAAACCAGGGCCTTGCACATGCTAGACGAGCGCTCTACCACTGAGCCACAATCCCAACCCTTGTTTCCTTTTTATTTTTGGTTTGTACATTATAGGTTTTTGCTTTATGGCTAACCTAAGCTCACAAAGAACATATTTTGATTTTAAGGAGCAAATTTCCTTAGTTCTTGTACTGGTAGCTTTGTCTGTATATAGCTGTTCAAGTTAGTGTGTCTATGAGGAAAGCTTGCTGGAAGATCTTACTCAGGACTTCTCTCTGTCTCATATCGTATGGTATGTGCCAAACACGTATCTTTTAAGTAATTAGATATGTTTCAAGACAGGAAGACTTTCTTGATGCTCATAATCTTGTTATGCTGGCCTATGGTGTCTAGAAATGCTAATTTGTATATGGCTGTTTTCAGAATGGTAATGTGAATATGTGCTACTTATTTGGATAGCATACCTGATAGGAAAAATGTGTACCTTTCGAATTCTTAACTTGGAGACACACTCAAGGGTAGTGAGCCACATCTTGGTAGTGCTTTCAAATGTAGTATACGTTAGAAACCAGAACATCTCCCCTTTAACTCCAGTGGTATAAGGAAGAATCCCTTATTTATATTGGTATCTCTAATAGAACCTATTGAAACTAAATTAAACACTAATTACTTCCAGTTTCATGTAATTATAATTGTGGCATCCAAGAGTCTTCTGTGCCATTTTCAATTGTATCTTTAAAAGGCTAATGATAGAGCTAGGCATAATGGTGCATGGCTACTTCGGAGGCTGAGGCAGGAGGATCACAAGTTTGAGGGAAGCCTGGGCATTTATAGTAAGGCCCCCAACTACAAGGAAATAATTTAAAATTTTAAAATAAAAAGCTGCAGATATTGCTTGACCATGAGTCAGGGTGGAATTCCTGGAATGGCGGGTACTAAGTCCTGCTCCATTATTCTACTAAACACTGCTTCTGGGGATTTTACTGAAGTTTCTGAACAGAGAGAAATATGCCTTTGAGATAAGAAAGCAACATAGAAAGTTAGCAGATATTCCAATAGGCAGAATATTGAAATGAAGAAGTAAATTAATATTGGGAATATAGATAGAAGGCAATAAGAAAGGGGAAATACACTGAAGAAGTGTGAGTGGTAGGCAGGAAATCCAAGCTTCTAGGCCCCTAATGTTATCTATGGTTACTTGTTGCAGACCAGGTAGGAGTGGGTTGACTACTGGTAGAAATAGCAAAATCTCAGCAAGTAATCTGGTCAGAGATAGGACTACTGAGCAGCCATGGCAGCAGTGGTTCTAGAGAGAGGTGGAATCATTTGACTTGCTCCCGTGTGCAAAGAGCAGGAAGGAAAACCTACTAATGCTTATATATGTGTAGAGGAGATCCAAAGCTAACCTGTTTCTCAGAGCAGAGATGAAAGAGCTTTGATTAATTAGAACCCTATAAGTGTCTGAAGTACTGGATAAAGTGTTCAAGCTCCTCTGCTAAAAGCAGGGATTAGTAAGGTAATATACATAGAATGGAATTCTGGATGCTGAGTTAAGAGTTTGGGTTACAGTGATGGAAAGCATAGTCCTGCTGAGTAGCAGGTATACTTTAGGGTATGGATAAAACAGTATTCTTCTAGATCAAAAATGTTCTATACTCAGAGTACCTACATAAATTGTCTGTTTCCTATATGCAAAGCTAGAAACAAACATATTAACATTTTATCCTCTTAAAATCAATAATCCTTCCCTTTTATTATAAGCAGATCATTATTTTATCTAAGGAATATACTATGAATATCAAAAGAACCCATACTGTTTTATTGATATAATGAATTCAAACTTAAAATGTAAAAGTTAATCTAGCTGGGCAAGTGGCACACACACAGAGGCTCAGGGGGCTGAGGCAGGAGGATCACAAGTTCAAAGCCAGTCTCAGCAAAAGTGAGGCACTAAGCAACTCAGTGAAACCCTGTCTCTAAATAGAATACAAAATAGAGCTGGGGGTGTGGCTCAGTGGTTGAGTGCCCCTGAGTTCAATCCCTGATTACCCCCCAACAAGAAAAGTCATAAATAGTAAGTAAGGTTGGAGCCAAGCATGGTGGAGCACACTGGGAGTCTGAGGAAGGAGGATTGCAAATTTAAGGCCACCCTGGGCAATTTAGCAACATCCTATCTCAAAATAAAGACTAAGCAAAAAGGCTGGGAATATAGCTCAGTGGTAGAATGCCCCTGGGTCTAATCATCCTGTCTTCAGTACTGCAAAAAAAAAGTGAGGAAGGTTGGAAGGTCAATAAAATATCTAATTATTTAATTTTACCCTAGATATGGATCTAAATGGGATAAAACATCTTCTCTGAAGTTGTCCATCCAGGTTGTAGAACTGTAAAGAGTTTGGGGGGTGGGGTGGGCTGTGGTTGTAGCTCAGTGGTAGAGCTCTTTCCTAGCCTGTGTGAGACACTGGGTTTGATCCTCAACACCAAATAAATAAATAAATAAAAGGTATTGTGTCCATCTACAACTAAAAATTTTAACAAAAGAATTTGTGGAGATTAGGATGGGCTTTCACCCTGTGATAGTAGAGCTGTGAGATTAATAAATCAAAGTCAATTTAGAGAAGGGGATAAGTGCATGAAGTCTCAGGCCCCCACTATGGTTAAAATTTTCAGAATACTTTTTTAAAATGAAATATCAAAAAGTATCCCAAGAATTATGCCATGTTTTAAATATCACATTAAACAAGAATACATTTTTAGTAACCACACACAATATGATTAACAAGATAATAATAATATTCTTAGTTATAAATGTAAAATTTCATAGTGTACTATGGAGGTGTGGTCCAATTATGTTTCTATATTTGAATTTGTATGATGAAATATTCTTTCAATGTTGTGACTTGGCAATAAGGGCAGAAGTTTAAACTGGATATCCTTGGGGGATATGAGACTTTGACCAAGTGATTTTCAGGTTCCCCTGTGATAGACCATGAAAAAAACCACTTATAATCCTTTCTGAGAATGTAATATTGTTAACATAGATAGTCAATAGCTAATTATCACAGTTTCTCAAGCAAGAGGGATCAGTTCTCTAGGTATTCTACATAGACATACAGATTTTCATAATTATAATTTTAATAATGATTTTAATAATTGAGAGGCTCTAAACCCAAGGCAACTGAGAATGAACTGTTGCTAAAATGCCAGTCTCATTTTTCACCTCATACTAAGAATAATCTCCTCCCAAAAAAGATCCTTAACTAAAATAAGGCTGGAGTCCAGGGATATTCAGATGGGGACCAGTGCTAGAGAAGCCCATTGATCTTCAGTCTCTGCCCAGCATCCACTCCACTCCTCTCCCTACTTGTCCTCCTCTTCTTCCACCTAATTTAAAACTGGTCAAATGTTGAGAATGACTCAGTACTGGGGGGCAGTAGAAATGAAGCACATATACAAATTGGTATGTACTTCACCCTAAAACAGGGATAATAACTCTTAGGGTGGATTCATTGATTAAATAAGGCAAATATCATGCTTAGCATCATGTTCCATTAATGTTAGCCCATTATCATCATTATTATTGTTCTCCAATTGTGTCATTCAGAGCCAACTTTGTCTTCACTCCTTTACCACCAGGAATTCAAGATAAAATAGGAATCTCAGGGTACTGAGGATATATATATATATATATAT
>NW_026000255.1:1140148-1146801 GCF_001458135.2 Marmota marmota marmota | reverse complement strand
TGAAGCACCCCTGGGTTCAGTTCCCAGTACCTAAATAAATAAATAACTGCAAAGCTAGATTGCTATATCCACAAAAGATATCCTTCAGAATTAGAGAAGAAATAAGAACTTTCCACAATAATCATAAATTAAAGGACTACATGACCACTAAACAATTGCAGAAAGCAGTTAAAGGATCTCCTCTCACAGAAGAGAAATATAAAAACAACCAAATGATCTCTGGAAGGAATAAATCTCATTAGAAGATTCAACCGATATATGAGATTAGGACCAAATCAAACATTAGAAGTAAAACAAAATTCCAGGAAATAATACATACTTCTCTATAATACCACTGACTATAAATGTTCTCGACTCTCCAATTAAAAGGAATTGACTGGTAGACTGGATTTAAAAATAGACCCAAGTACATATTACAAAGAAACATACCTCATTGGAAAAGACACCCTCAAAGTGAAATGGTACTAGAATGGAATATAATAAATGATATTCCTTGTAAATGGAATCTTAAAGCAAACAAGAGTAGCTACTTTCATATTCAACAATTCAAACTTCAAGCCAAAATTAGTAAGAAGATACAAAGAAAGTCACTACATAATGGAAAACGGAACAATACTACAAGAAGATACCACAATTGTAAATATTTATGCCCCAAATCTTGGTGCTGCTCATTTCAACATTAATAGTGGGTGATTTCAATATACCTCTTGAACCAACTAATTGGTCAACCAAACAAAATCAACTAAGAAAGTACAGAGTTAAAATATACTACAGGTAAAATGAACTTCAGCAGACATCTAGAGAACATTTTAATCAACAACTGAATACATTTTCTTTTCAGCTCCTCATGGACTTTTCTGTGAAGTATTTTAGGTCACAAGGCAAGTCTTAGCAAATACAAAAAGTTTAAATAATTCCTTGAACCTTAATCAGGCCATATTGGAATAAAATTATAAATCAATAGCAAGAAAACTACAGAAATTATACAAACACATTGATATTAAATAATACTATTTTGAAAGATGATTGGGTCATCAAATAATTGGTGAGATATTTTAAAATTTCTTAGTATGAAATAAGAATAGAAATATATCATACAAGAACCTATGGAGGGGGGCTGTATTTGTGGCTCAACAATAGGGCACTTGCCTAGTACATGCAGGATACCGGGCTCGATCCTCAGCACCACATTTTAAAAAATGAAATAAAGATATTGTGTCCAACTACAACTAAAACAAAATATTTTTTAAAAGAACCTATGGAAAAGCTGTGGCTGTGGCTCAGTGGTGCAGCACTTGCCTAGCATATGAAAGGCACTGGGTTTGATCCTCAGCACCACATAAAAAATAAATAAATAAAATAAAGATATTGTGTCCATCTACAACTAAAAAAATGTTTATAAAAGAACCTATGAAATATACAGAAGGCAGTTCTTTTTAAAAATTCACATTTTATTTAAATTAGAATAAATTATACAAAAATTTATTTTCTTCACCAAAAATAAAAGCAGTATTTTTGGTATTATTTCTAGATAAACTGCAAAATATTTATTTTGTAGGTTCTCCAGGTCTTGCTTATAAATTAAGACAAGACAGTAGATATAATCATGGTAAGAATAAAACAGACAAGTCCAAATCGGTGGCCTCTGATTCTGTCTTGACCATGAAGCAGAATGTTCAACATTTACCTGCTAAAATGAAGGCATAGGCTTATGAAGTAGGCTCAACAAAGGAATGTACCAGCAAAAACCAGATGTGGAACAACAATGGCAGACTCTTCCACTCAAACTTTAACTGTAACTTGTTCTTTAAATTGATTTGATAAAGACAAAATCTATACTGAAATCTGTTTGGTGAGATCACAACTCTGTGATTAATTCCCTTAACTGTCCATTACAGATTTTTAAATCACTTAAAACTCCTAAAAGTCAAAGATCAACAGTAGGCTTCATTGCAACATTTCAAAAGATGCCTTCTTTTTTTATACCTCCTCAAAATGTACTTCCTCAAAATTGATAACAATACCTGACAACTGGATCCACAGTAATAATACATTTTATAGCTAAATGACTTAACTAAAACAATCCCAGAGTGCTGCTAGCAGAGGTCATGCAGAGGTGAAATGTGGTACTTCCATTGCTATTTTCTGAAAAGACAAGCTTTCAAAGCATGAGAGCTCAAACATTTGCCACGTATATAGGCAGATTATCAATGGCTAATGTATTCTTCAGAGGCCTGTAGGCAAAGATATTTAGTGATTAGGTGACTTACATAATACCTTATAGCTTTTCTTCCAAATATCAAATATAGGAGAAAGCCCATTTTAAAAGTCTTTTAGGTATTTTCAACAGTTTCTGAATTATTGGTAGAAAGATCTGACATAGCTGTATATAGTTTGATATGTGTGTCTACCATTAAATCCAGATCATGTTTTATATCAAAATTTATTTAAGCAAAGCCAAGTTACTTGACCTTTGGTCTGTCAAAGTGTTCCTGAATTATGGTTTGAGATGCTTTCGTCCATTTTCAGAGCATTCATTCTCAACCTTTATGAATATACAGGATCTTCAGCAGGGAATATACATTAGAAAAAAAAAACTTGATATCAGGCAGATGGAGGGCTTCATAAACGGTGGATGGAACCCCTCTGTATCTTTCCTTATTTGTTTCCATTTGATTCTCTAACAGTGAAGCTCTACTGAAAGTACATCGGGATAGGGCAAGTCACTTCTGTATACATCAGCATGTTGCTCCTCTGATGTATTGAATTTGAGCTGTCCCATGACTGAGGGTACCAGAGATAAACAGAGCTTTGAGGTACTCTTCTGAAAATATATCTTTAACTTCCAGAATGATGTGCTCCATTGTTGGAACACTTAGGGTTTCTTTATAGTAAATTTCAGAGGTTAATTGAGATTCCAGGTTACCCTGCTGAGCCCTGTGAAATTTCCCAGGGAGTATCATCTGAATATCAAGTTTGGTTGCCAAATTTCTTGCTTCCTCAAACCAAAACTCATGATAGACTTCAATATTTTCCATTACTTCATTGAGTGAATGCAGCACTGTGGTCAAGCTACTGGTGGCAAAGAAGACATCAGAAGTTTGCCCTGGTGATTTTTCCCAAATGTTCTTGTAAAATATAAGATATTTTTAAGAACAACAATAGTAGCAATGTAATCAAAATCTGTTACTGCACTACAAAGTACAAATGCACAGTTTTTCCATCTAATATTTGTGTCAATATTTATAACATCTAAACATAAAACAAATGCTTGCAGGAAATCCACCAAAATTTAAAAATCATCATGCCTGCCAGTCCACTGAAAATGGCAATTTTCCTTCAGTTCTTTACCCCTTTCTTCACTGTTCTGAGAAAGAACAGAAATTACATTGTCAAGTTCTAATAGCAGTTGTGATGATGATGGAAAAAAGAACAAACTCCCTCAATTGTTCCTAATGCAACAGACACCCCCATCACAGGCAGTAATTTTGCCAACATGTTTAAGGTGCAGGAAGAACAGAGTGTGTAAATAGCTTGGGGATATTTCTCTAAAAGTCTAGAAGCAACAACTTTCATTTCAGAAGAGAACCACTAGACACAATGTAAGCCTGGCCACGACAATAATCCATATTTAGTCTCCACTTCTCAGTTATTGTAGTGTAGAATTTCACAGCCAAAATTTCTGCATCAGCTTCAGAAGGCAGGAAACCCACGAATTCCTCTATTAGGTTATGAGATTCATGTAGAAACCTCACCAACTTGGGAAGATGTTTTTCCCCTGCTATGTCCACCACATCGTCAGTGATAATGGAAAAGAAGCATTAGTCTTTCAATTTCCTGAGGATTTCTTCACGAATAAGCTCTCACAGATCTCTAGAATCTGTTTCTTCTGTGTTTTTGAACAGAACAATGTGTTAACCGCTGTGGTCTCAAAGCGTTTTCTTAGGACCTCTTCACCAGAATTTATCCAGTATCCCAACAGGGCCTGAAAGTTATCAGGAGTGAAGATACCTTCTGGGACTTCATCAGCCTCATGCCCATCCAGAGGTATGTTTTGTTTTCCCATAAGAATCAAAATTTCAAATAAAGACTTTAAGTATTCTTTGTTTTCCTTCAAGGGATAAAGGTAAAATATCTTCATTCTGCTCATCCCCCACCCCTTCTTCTGTACCAGGGTTCTGAGCATTGCTGTTGTTTGTTTCTTTATGTTTTTGTTCCTGTTTGGAAGTTCGTAAATTTGTGTGTGTGTGTGTGTTTGTGTTTGTGTGTGTGTTTTCTATGTATTCTATGAGAATTGTTCAAATGACTGGTAAGATCAAATACTATTGGTATTGCATTATCTTGAAAAACTATCCTATAAGGACTCTATCAATTACTTCACAAGTATGTGCTTCAGTTAATTTTGAGAAATAAAATAATCCAATCATTCTTTAGTTTTGTGATGCCTCTGCAAAATGTATAGGTCTTCAGATCATAGTGGTCTCGAAGTATTTGGCACAAATCAATAATGTTTATTTAGTTGATGAGGTGTTTAATCTTCCAAGTCAGCTCTCCTACAATTCTCCACCCACTTCTGGCATCTGGCAGGATCCTGCCAGAACCTGAAGAAGGCCAGGTGGGACTGCATACTCTTTTGCGTGCAGTTGAGGGCAGCACAGAAGTTCAATATGTCACCTGCTTGCTGGCTGGTGCCTAGCCTCCCCACCCCACCTCCTCAGGGCAGCCAGGCCAGCTGGCCTGCTCCTCGGGGCCTGCACGGGACTGAAGGCAGTTCTAAGAGAAAAATTTGTAGCTATAAGTGCCTACCTAGCAAGCATAAGAAAGGTCTCAACTAAATAGCCTAGTGATTCATCTTAGGGTCTTAGAAAAACCAATCCCCAATTCAATATAATGAAATTCATAATAAATATCACAGCTGAAATCAATGAAAAATAATTTTAAAAGTACACAGGATCAGTGGAATAGAGTTGGTTCTTTGAAAAGATAAGATTCAGAAACTCTTAGCCAAACTAACTAAAAGAAAGAGAGAAGACCCAAATTAATAAAAATGGCATTGAACAATAGAAAGCACTGAAATCCAGAGGATCATTAAGGATCATTTTGAAAATTTATATTCCCATAAATTGGAAAACCTAAAAGAAATAGATAAATTTGTGGACACTTAAAATATACCAAAATTTTAAAAATGGATATAGAAAAGCTAAGCAATGAGATAGAAACAGTAAGAAAAAGCCTCCCCAAAAACGAAAAGCCCAGGAACAGATGGATTCACAGCTGAATTTTACCATATCTTTAAAGAATAAGTAATACCAATGCTCCTCGAATTATTCCATGAAATGAAAAGGTAGATAATGCTTCCAAATTCATTCTACAAAGCCAGTATCACTCTGCTACCATAAATAAATAAATAAATAAATAAATAAATAAATACACATCAAGAAACAATATACCAACAATCTTGTTGAACACTGATGCAAAAATTCTAAGCAAAATTCTTGCAAATCAAATTCAGCAACACATCAAAAAGATCATACATCATGATCTAGTTGGTTATATTCCAGCGATTCAAGGATGGTTCAACATTCAAAAATCAATAAATTTAATAGACCACATACATAGAATCAAGGACAAAAATGGCATGATCATTACAATAGATGTAAAATCTTTTGTCAAAAGTAAACAACCTTTCATGATAAAAACCCTGAAGAAACTAGGGGTATAAGAAACTTATCTCAACATAACAAAGACTATATATGACAAATGCAAAGCCAACATCATATAGAATAGGGAAAAATGAAACCATTTCCTCTGAAATCAGGAACCAAACAAGGATAAGGACTCTCACTGCTCCTATTTAATGTAGTACTTGAAATTTTGGTCAGAGCAATTAGGCAGGAGTAGGAAATTGCAGGGTTGTATAACAAAAGAAGAAGTCAAATTGTCCCATTTACTGATGATATAATCTATAACACAGAATATCTTAAATACTCTAACAGAAGACATCTGGATCTGATAAATAAATTTAGCAAAGTAGCATGATACACAATCAACATACAAGTATCAATAGGTTTTTATACACAAATAATTAACCCACTAAGAAAGAAAACAAGGAAAAAATTCCATTCACAGTAACTTAAAAACACCTAGAATAAATTTCATCAAGGAAGAAGAAGACCCCTACAAGGAAAATTACAGAACACTGAAAAAGAAATGAAAGAAGATGCTATAAACTGGAAAGACATCCCATGTTAATGAATAGGCAGAATTATTATGGTTAAAATGGCTATATTATCAAATATGATCTAAAGTTTCAATGCAATTCCAATTCCAATTCATAGACCTAGAAAAAATAGTACTAAAATTCACAGGGAAGATCAAAAGACCTAGAACAGCAAAAGCAATTCTGAGCAAAAGGGGCAATGCTGAAGTCATTACAATACCATATTTCAAATTATACTACAATGTTATACTAACAAAAAAATTGCATTATACTGACATAAAAACATACATGTAGACCAATGGAATACAATAGCATAAACAGAGACAAACACACAGATACTTTCATCTTATTTTTGCTAAACATGCCAAAAACATGCATCGGAGAAAAGATATCCTCTTTAACAAATGGTACTGGAAAAACAGGATATATATAT